>NC_000068.7:66078833-66380333 GCF_000001635.26 Mus musculus | reverse complement strand
GAGGAATCGCCAGACTGATTTCCAGAGTGGTTGTACAAGCTTGCAATCCCACCAACAATGAAGGAGTGTTCCTCTTTCTCCACATCCTCGCCAGCATCTGCTGTCACCTGAATTTTTGATCTTAGCCATTCTGACTGGTGTGAAGTGGAATCTCAGGGTTGTTTTGATTTGCATTTCTCTGATGATTAAGGATGCTGAACATTTTTTCAGGTGTTTCTCAGCCATTTGGTATTCCTCAGGTGAGAATTCTTTGTTTAGCTCTGAGCCCCATTTTTAATGGGGTTATTTGATTTTCTGGAGTCCACCTTCTTGAGTTCTTTATATATATTGGATATTAGTCCCCTATCCAATTTGGGATAGATAAAGATCATTTCCCAATCTGTTGGTGGCCTTTTTATCTTATTGACGGTGTCTTTTGCCTTGCAGAAGCTTTGCAGTTTCATGAGGTCCCATTTGTCAATTCTCGATCTTACAGCACAAGCCATTGCTGGTCTATTCAAGAATTTTTCTCCTGTGCCCATATCTTCGAGGCTTTTCCCCACTTTCTCCTCTATAAGTTTCAGTGTCTCTGGTTTTATGTGGAGTTCCTTGATCCACTTAGATTTGACCTTCATACAAGGAAATAGGAATGGATCAATTCGCATTCTTCTACATAATTACCACCCATTGTGCCAGCACCATTTGTTGAAAATGCTGTCTTTCTTCCACTAGATGGTTTTAGCTCCCTTGTCGAAGATCAAGTGACCATAGGTGTGTGGGTTCATTTCTGGGTCTTCAATTCTGTTCCATTGGTCTACTTGTCTGTCACTATACCAGTACCATGCGGTTTTTATCACAATTTCGCTGTAATAAAGCTTTAGGTCAGGCATGGTGATTCCACCAGAGGTTCTTTTATCCTTAAGAAGAGTTTTTGCTATCCTAGGTTTTTTGTTATTCCAGATGAACTTGCAGATTGCTCTTTCTAATTCGTTGAAGAATTGAGTTGGAATTTTGATGGGGATTGCATTGAATTTGTAGATTGCTTTTGGCAAGATAGCCATTTTTACAATGTTGATCCTGCCAATCCATGAGCATGGGAGTTCTTTCCATCTTCTGAGATCTTTAATTTCTTTCTTCAGAGACTTGAAGTTCTTATCACACAGATCTTTCACTTCCTTAGTTAGAGTCATGCCAAGATATTTTATATTATTTGTGACTATTGAGAAGGGTTCAACACCACTTCTTTATCCATGTAACTTTGTACCCATTGTCTTTTTAGCCTTGCAAAGCCTTTTGATGTGTTGTCTTCTACTGGAGAGTACTCACCTAAGGAGAGGTTACACTATACTCGCAGCTAACAATTGTCAATCACTCCAGAGTTTGGCTAGGATTGTGCCCAACTCCCTTCTCCCTGCTGGGATTTGGTCTGGCTATATACAGTATATATACCTGTATACTCCGCCGAAAAAGAACTGAGTTCCTATGTGTAGCGCCTCTGCAGTGTTCAGATGATAATGCTTCGTGTGGTCGGCATCCACCACCACAGACTCTTCTGTGTTCATCCCTAAGCCTTGAGGGGTGGGGGTTACAGTAATTATGTTCCCTTTGGGCTGAGAATTCTGCAGGTTCTTCATCTCTATACCTTAGCCAGTTGTGACTCACTGTGGAGAAATCTTTCTGAGCTTTGGGTTTTTGTTTTTTTATTTTTTGGTTTTTTGGTTTTTTTGGTTTTTTCGAGACAGGGTTTCTCTGTATAGCCCTGGCTGTCCTGGAACTCACTTTGTAGACCAGGCCGGCCTCGAACTCAGAAATCTGCCTGCCTCTGCCTCCCGAGTGCTGGGATTAAAGCCGTGCGCCACCATGCCCAGCTCTTTCTGAGTTTTTAATATAACCACTCAGAGCTACAAACTTTCCTTCTAGAACTGCTTTTTCTATTCCAAAGATTCTCTTAGGGTGTGTTTTTACTTGTGATTCCAGCCATTTTTAAGCTTCCTCTCTGACTCCCTCACTGTCCAACTTGTTATTCAAAAGTATCCTTTTTAGAGGCTGTCAATAAAGTCTAAGAGGCAAGAGAACCTGTGTTCATATCCACAGCACTAAATAATATGGCTAAAGGGGCAGCACATGCCTGTAACTGAAGCTTTGCAGAGGCAGAGAAAGGGAAATGCTGGGAATGTGCTGGCCCGTCCAATCTAGCCAAATCAACAAGCCACAGGTTTAGTAAGAGACTTGTCTTAAAAACTGAGCAAGAGACTAAGAAAGAGCCCCTGGCACACATACTTTGACCTCTAGCCTCCACATGAATGGACTTACACATCCACATGCAAGTGTACACACACATACACTTGAACATATGCACACATATATACCACACACATACAAAAGAGTATAATGTATTTCTGTATTTTCTGTAGTTTCTCATACTGTTGATTTCTCATTTTCCTCCTCTGTGATCTGACGTGACGTAAGGAATTATTTTGATTCTTTTATATTGGTTAAGACTTGCTTTGCCATGTAGCATGTTACCTATTAAAGGAAGCTTCCATAGGCGGCTGAGAACAATGTGTATCTTTTATAAACACATATGTTGGATTGAATATTCTCTATATATCCTTTAAGTCATTTTGTCCTATTTATATTTTAAATTTCTTTATTGACCTTCAGCTTGAGTAATGCATCTAAAAATTATTGTATGATATTGTAATTATCAACTATTATTATTTGAGTGTATCTGAAATTTTGTCTCCATTAGTGTTTTATGAAATTAAGAATTCTAAAATTTGATGTGTATCTACGGTTGTTTTGTCTCTTCCCCTTCCTCCTCCTCCTCCTCCTCCTCCTCCTCCTCCTCTTCTCCTTCTTCTCCTTCTTCTCCTCCTTCTCCTTCTTCTTCTTCTTCTCCTTCCTCCTCCTTCTCCTCCTTTTTCTCCTCCTCCATCTCTTTTTCCTTTTTGAGGCAGTCTTTCCATGTAGCTCTGTTTTGGAACTATTAATGAGACTGGCCTCAAAATCACAGAGATTGGCCTCTTCTGTCTACCGTGTGCTAGGTGTGTGACACCATGCCTGCCTCAATTAATATACCATCTTAATTAGTTGTCCCTTTCATTGCTCACTTGGCCTTCTTTATGTCTTCTGTCTAATTTGTTTTAATGTCTACCTTATTAAATGTAGGACAGCTAAATTCTTTTCAGATTTCACTCACTTGTTAGATTGTCTCATTCTCCAACAGTGGCTGACTTTACCCATAAGGTGTGGTTTTTGGAGATAGTAACAGGGTCAATGTTTTTATTGTGGTTGTTGTTGTTAATTTGTCTTCATACAGGCATCTAGGTGGCCAATCTGTGTTAATTAGTGAGTTCTGGCTATATACATATAATGTTATTCTTCTTGAGAGATGTTTACTAATTCCTATAATTTTGTTACTTGTTTCTTTTTTTAGTTGGTGTAAAATTGCTTTGTTATTGTCTGTTCTCTTAGTGGGTTTTTGTTGTTTCAGTAATATTCCTTCTTCTCCTTCATTAAATCATTTGTCGTGTGGTTTTCCAATGGCTTGTTTGTTTTCTTTTGGTTTCTTCATTTAAAAACAAAAACAAAAAAAACCCCTAAAAACTCAATTTTCCTTCTGAATCTTTCTTTCATGTTGCTGACATTTTCTGTGTACCTTAGAGTTTTGCTCATCAGTCCCACTGTCATATTCTTCTGTGTTGTTGACTTTCCTCCGCAAATACAAGAGTGAATTCATCTGCTTGTTTGTATCCTCTCGGAATTCATTGATCAAATAAACTTGTGAAGTCTTCATCTAGATGTTAACAAATCTCCATGTCTTTTGAGAAGCCGAGAATTATGACCTTTTGGGGGAAATACTGTTTCCTTTGACACATTCTTGAGTTTCTCTGCTACACTTCTTATACCTTTGGGTTTTGTCCCATCTCTTGAAGTTTTATTTGAGTATTTCATATTGAATACCTCAGTCATTTTTTTCTCCTTTTCCTCTTTTGTTTCTGTGTGTTTGGAGACATCTCACAAGGAGGCTGGCTGCAAACTTACTATGTAGCAAAGTGTGACCTGAAAGCCCGATCCTCCTGCCTCAGCCCCCTCGGTTCTACAACTACAGTTATGTTCCACCACACGGGGCTAAGCTCCTGCCTCAGCCCCCTCGGTTCTACAACCACAGTTATGTTCCACCACATGGGGCTAAGCAGCTTACTCTGGAGAGTTTGGTCACCAGTTCCAGTTAGAGTGGAGAGAGCAAACTGCTCTAACAGCACCAACATCAAACCATTCAAGATCTAGTCATACTCTTTAGTTGAGGTAAATGTGGATGCAGTAAGTGAAAGAGATAAGGAAGGAGACAGAAAAGGGAGTAGAGATGTGAAGACCACTTAAAGAGGAAAAAACGAACCAAGTGGAGATGAATATCATAAAGAAGAATAGGACAGGGTAAGAAGTTAGAAAAAAAATTTTTTTTAAAAATTCCAGTTAAAATAATAAAAGGTAAGATCAGAATACTTCTAAAAGGATAAGGAATAAGAAGAAGCACTCTAAAAAGGAAAAAAAAATCAAGATTACCCAATAATGAAAAATATGCATAAACAAAATGAGATAATTAAATGATGAGAATAAAAGACAAATTTTAAGACTACAATAAAAGTGCCTCTAACAGCTTAACAATGACAAGAGGGAAAGTGAAGAATCCCCAGAGTTAAAAAGAAGGGGTGTGTGTGCGAAGTGCTGGAATGGATTCCTTCTAGGTCCTAGAAAATTGGAGATTACCAGTTACATGACATGGTGGGGATCATAGCCCTTTAAACTGTGGGCTGATGTCTTGCCTGTAGTTTAAGTTTCCTGATGCTCTGTTGGACACTCTCTGCTGGTTACCAGAGTTGTTTTCAGATTGGTGGCTTCCCTTTGTATATCAGAGTACACAGGTTTTAAGTCTGTGTGCTGGGAAAATGCTGTCACCCCACTGAGACAATCCAGATTGCATCCCCTGAGATAGCCAATGTCTTAGCTGTGAGGTATCTCCCAAGTGCACTGGGCATGTGCTAAGTGACCATAGAAGACATTTTCTAGATAGATGGAGAGCCTGTCTTCATGCATGCAAGAACTTCTAAGTTTATCAATGAGCCTACTAGTAGAATATAGCTCTGTATTTCATGGCTGGAACTTGAGTTCTCAGGCTCTGTGGCCATCAGGCAAAGAAATGGTTCATGCTGCTCATCTACCCACTGATTTCAGACTCAGTTCTCCATACAAGGTTTGCTCTCAGTTGATGAGAACTATTCCCAGATACTAATGGTAGGGCTTTCTTTCCTTATGCACTTACTTCCTGCCTAAACTGAGCTCCCTTCCAACTGAACCTGTAGTTTATCAGCAGCGGGCATCCTGCTCTCCATGGGACATCTTGTCCTTCCTGGGCCTCTTCTACTCTAGGTCTGTGGCAGGCCAAATCCAGACTCTCAGGGTTATGGTTTTTCCCCCGCGCTTTCTTTCCCTGTTTATCTCAGGATTCTGTTGTTGTTTTTAATCCCTTCAAATAAGTAAATAAATAAATAAAATTTATTCATTGAAAATGATGTAGGTGAATACTGCATTTGCATAGTTCCCCTTCCTTCTCATCTTTCTAACTCCTCCCATGTTGTGCTCTCCTAAGTTCTCCTTCCCAAATTCGTAGCCTTCCATTCTTAGCTCAATTTTTAGCAATAGACTTTCAAGATCTTTCAGAGCCTACACTCTGGTTCCCATAGAGTGACTAAATAGGAATTTTCACTGCCACAGACCTGTGCAATGGAAGACCACTGTCTCACCAAGAACTGAGATGGACTTGAAACCTGTGAGTGCTGTGAGACTGTCCTTGGGGTCAGTGCCCAAGTCTCTTGCCTGGCTTAGCTTTTGAAACGGCTTCTGCTTCTTTCATCTTCACCATGGAGTCATGAAAATGGAATTATTTGGTTGTATCTTTTAAGCCTGTCACCTTCTCTGACCTGTCATTATTCTTTGTGTTGCCTTTTCGATTTCCAAACCGTTTCACTCCACTCTTCTTCAGATTGATCCCCCTATTCTGACTCCTTTCTGTTTTTCTGTTTTTCTTTTCTATTAGATTGTGCCTGGGGAATGTCTGATCCATGTTTAATGACAGAGCTCTTACTTATAGGCATTCATCTCCATTATGTCTGGAGCAGAGAGAAATCTGCATTTCCAACGTGGACAACAAGACTTCCATGTGGACAAAAAAAAAAAAAAGGCACAGACCCATAAACTCACTGTGAACATTTTGCCCCTTGTAACCATCCCCCCATCCCCTTCCTCCTCCTCCTCCTTTTCCCCTTCCTCCTCTTTCTTCACCCTTTTCTTCTTCATCTTCTCCTCCAGAAACACAGAGTAATTTTATTTTTATTACATCAATAATAATAACTGCCCATTCTCCAAAGAGAACTTATTCTAAGAGAAATCATCCTCTTAGAAAAAAATCAAACTATGGAATAAATTATACCTGTTTACTAGGTTATTATACTTTCTCCATCGTTTATGAAAATCAATTGCCCCTGTTATAACATTTCTCATAATCTACAACAGCTCTACTTCTGAGGGCTTCATATTTCAAGTTAAATTATGGAGTCAAAGAGCTTTCTTATGCTCTATCATGTCATACTTATTGTTCTTTCTTTGATGGCAAGTAGTTCCTACTGTGTACATTTAAAGCATCAATATGATCTTATTGGATACGTACAGAATGGTAAAATTGTTCACTGTCATGAAACAGATAAATGTGTCTATCAGTTTATATAGGTACTTTTTTTGACAAGGCCAGCTAAGTACTCTTTATAAAATCTTGACTATGACACCATTCCATTAACTATTGTCCTCATGTTACACATTTGCTCTCACACTTGCCGCCCTATATATCCCCTACTTTACATCTTTTAACTTACATCTCATTTCATTTCTCCAAACTCATGTTTTCAATGTAGCATTCCCTGACACATGATAATCCTATAAGAACAGAACCGTTAAAATGAGTTTGAATTAACATTTCACAGACAATCCTGTGTTCTTCCCCTTTCAAAACCAGACCAACCAAACCAAATCTCCTATATCCTCAGACCCGAATTAGTCATGGCAAACATTGATACAAAAAATAGAGCTCCCACCTTTTGAAGATTTGGGTGAGATACACTTCCCAACCTCAAGCATTTGAACGATTAGTCTCCACTTGGGGACCTCGGGGAGTCATAAGAGGTATGGCCTTCCTGGATAAGTATGTTCCTGGGACTGGGCTTTGAGAGCTTCTTATTTGTTTGTTTTGTTTTGCCAAAAGCAAGCAAGCAAACAAAAAATGCTTGTCATTCCTGCTTGTTGCTCAAGATGTGAGCGCTCAGTTACTTCTTCATCTCCCTTGTTTTCATTCCACCATCTTGGACTCTAATTCTCTGGAACCATAAACTAGAATAAACTCCCTTTTCTGTAACTCTCCTTGGTCACAGTGTTTTATCACAGCAGCAGAAAAGCAACTAATATACCATTCAAAGGGAATAAGAGATTGTTTACTTTGGAGCCAAATTTGAGTGGCCATGGCTTACAAACAGGGTACTAAGTTACCCTAATTCCATGTTCCAATGTGGATACTGTTTCACCAAGTTCTATAATAGCAGAAAAGTAAAAGTCATGAATCAAGGTAATTTTAAAATTCATTGGTGGGTATATCAGAGAAGCAGACTGCAGCCAGGCAGATAGGCCTCAGATGTTATCTGATAACTACTGAGCTCTTCCGTTAGTTGGGAATAAAATTTTGTTAATACATTACAAAGGTTTTGCTGTTGTAGTGGTAGTGATTTTGTTTGGTTTTTTTTGTTGTTGTTGTTGTTTATTTATTTTTTTAAAATCTGCTTATCAACATGTTAGGACTGATATAGAGTTGAGCAAGGAGTGTCTCCTTAAGGTAGAAAAATGGCCCCAAAGGAGTAGGTGCAGAGACCTAGAGTAAAACATTGTGTTGAGAGAGAGGTTAAATTGGAGGTCTCCATTGGATCTCTCTCTTCAAAGCTAGGAGAACCCCTCAGAACTAGAAGAAGTGGGTAAAGATGGTAGGAGTCAGAGAGGATAAACATTGGCTCATGGAGTCAACTAAGCAGGGCTCACAGGGGCTCAGAGAGACTAAAATGGCATGATATTTGGGTAGGTCCTTACTGGGTCCTCTGCTTATGTGTTATGGCTGTGAGTTTGGTGTCTTTGTGGTACCTCCTAATGGTGGGAGTGCGTATGTTTCTGACTCTTTCACCTGCTCTTGGGGATCTTTTCTTCCTATTGGGCTGCCCTTTCCAGCCTCCATAGGCGGGCTTTTGCCTTGTCTTATTGTATCTTGCTTTGTCCCATTCTTCTGTACTCTCTTGAAGGCCAGTTCTTTTCTGAAGAAGAAATGCAGGGGGAGTGGATATGCAGGGGAGAAGATGTAGGGAGGAGATGGGAAGAGTGAAGGGAGGATATATTGTGGTAAGGATGTTTTAAGAATCTACTCTCCAAAAAAAAAAAAAAAAAAAAAAAAAGATAGCTCCAAGGAAACTTGAAGTAAGCTTCCTGGTTCAGCAACATCCCTTACCCTCCACAGTTTTTAAAGTTTTAGTCAGCCTCACAACCTTTGCACATACAGCTGCTTCACAGGAATTTTCTTTAACAAAAAAAAAATTAGATATTGAGAAGAAATCAGTCATCAGTCTTTTTAAATTTCTTTAAATTAATTTACGGTGATGCATGAGCAGCTCATGTATGCCTCAGACATATGTGTGTATTTCAAATGGCAATTTATATTAAGCTGAAGGGCTAAAGTGAGTTAACTGGATTTCAGGCAAGTTGCAGAGAGATTTTAGAATGGTAGACTTTCCTCAGATGTAAGCGTGCCAGACTTGTCAAAGAAATTAGCAAGCTGTCCAGGTAAAAGTGAATTTCGAATAAACAATAATTAACTATCAGTATAGCTAGATGTCCTGCTATTTATTCTGAAGTACAAAAATAGTGTTGTTTATTACAAATACAAACGTAACTGCATTTTTTTCTGGCAACCCATTTGGATGTCTTTTGAATTTCTTACACTTCCCTCTCCCTCTCCCTCTCCCTCTCCCTCTCCCTCTCCCTCTCCCTCTCCCTCTCCCTCTCCCTCTCCCTCTCCCTCTCCCTCTCCCTCTCCCTCTCCCTCTCCCTCTCCCTCTCCCCCTCTCTCTCTCCCTCCCCCCCCCCCCCTGTGTGTGTGTGTGTTGTGCAGAGGTCAGAGGACAACTGGCTGGTAGAAGAGGGTTCTCTTCTTCACTCATTGGTCTCCAGGGCTGGAAATCAGATTTGACAGCAAGTATCCTTTATATACCAAACCATCTTGCCTACCTTCTATGAGGATTTCTTAAGTCATTGTGGTCATTTATACTCTCATGGACTCACTGACATAAAACTCCCCTTTGGTTTTGGTGATTTATATTTTTCAATCTCCATTCTGGAAGTTGAGTTCCAGATGAAGTGCTGTTGTTGAGGTCTCACTTTTCTTCCACCCAGGAGTCTATGAAGAAAGGAGCAGAAATTTCCACAAATGGGCACTGCTACAGTAGACTAACTGTGCGTGCTTTCTAAACTAAAACCAATAATGCCCCACCTAGCTTAGTTGCTTCAGAATTCACTTATTGTGTTGAGATTAGAGATGGTAGCATAATTTTGAGATTTAAGTAGAAGGAAAAATAATTTGGGTGTTTTTGTTGAATGTTATAATAACATTAAAATTATTTACAATGTTTCAGGACCACATACAATTATACTTTGTCAGCTGCCACCTGCTGTTGAGCATAACAAAAACGTTATTTTTTTCATAGTTAAGAAATGTTGAGCTGGGCGTGGTGGCACACGCCTTTAATCCCAGCACTCAGGAGGCAGAGGCAGGCGGATTTCTGAGTTCAAGGCCAGCATGGTCTACAAAGTGAGTTCCAGGACAGCCAGGGCTGTACAGAGAAAACCTGTCTTGAAAACACAAAAAGCAAAAAACAAAACAAACAAAAAAGAAATGTTAGCAATAGTGTCTGAGTTTGAAGACTGCATCTGGGATGGATTCCTAAGTGTGGCAGTCTCTGGATGGTCTTTCCTTCAGTCTCTGTTTCACTCTATGTCCCTGTATTTCCTTTAGACAAGAGAAAATCTAGGTTAAAATGTTTGAGATGGGTAGGTAGCCACATCCTTAAATGGGGGCCATGCCTAACCTCAGATGTGTTCTCTACAGGTTGTCTCTCCCCTCTGTTGGGTATTTCATCTAATTTCATCCCCATAGAGTCCTGGGAGCCTCTTGCTTTCCTGGCATCTGGGACTTTGTGGTGGATATCCCCAGTTCCCCATCCCCCATTGCTACACACCTCTGTTCAAACTCCTGACCTGTCATCTGAACTACATCTCCCCTGTCTCCTCCCATTTTGGATCCTGCCTCCTTTTTCCTCTTCCCCCTTCTCTCCTCCTCCCAAGTCCCTCCCACCCTCTACCTTCAGTGATTATTTTGTTCCCCCTTCTAAGTAGGACTGAAGCATCCACACTTTGGTCTTCCTCCTTCTTGAGTTTCCTGTGGTCTGTGAGTTGTATCTTGAGTATTCTGAGCTTTATTCCTAATATCCACTTATCAGTGAGTGCATACAATGTGTGTTCTTTTATGACTGGGTTACCTCACTCAGGATGATATACTCTAGATCCATCCATTTGCCTAAGAATTTCATGAAGTCCTTGTTTTTAATAGCTGAGTAGTACTCCATTGTGTAAATGTAACCACATTTTCTATATTGCTGATGCCAATGAAGTGCTTGCTGACAGGAGCCTGATATAGCTGTCTCCTGAGAGGTTCTGACAGAACCTGACCAATACAGATGTAGATGCTTGTAGCCAACCATTGGATTGAGCATTGGGACCACAATAGAGGAGTTAAGGGATGAACCGAAGGAGCTTAATGAGTTTGCAACTCCATAGGAAGAACAAAAATATTAACCAGCCAGACCCCCAGAGCTCCCAAAGACTAAAACACCAACCATGGTTGGACCCATGGCTTTAGCCACATATGTAGCAGAGGATGACCTTATTGGGCATCAGGAGGAGGGGAGGCCCTTGGTCCTATGAAGGCCCAATGCCACAGTGTAGGGAAATGCTAGGACAGTGAGGCAGGAGTGGGTGGGTGAGCACCCTCATAGCAGCAGGGGGAAAGAAGATAGAATGGAGGTTTCCTGAGGGGAAACCAGGAAAGGGGATAACATTTGAAATGTAAATAAATAAAATAACCAATAAAAAAATAGCCAAAAAATGTTAGAAGACATGCTGAGTAGGAGAAAAGGCATAGATTCAGAAACCAAATCTCTCATATGTATATTAATAGTACTATTTTATAGTTTTTCACCATTTGATCTATGAGAAAAAGGAACATAACTTCAAAACTAGTTAGAACTAAAGAGTGTAGGATATTCCTTGAACTTAATGTTCTGTTATCTGACATGTTTATGGTTTTGAGCTTAATGCATCAAAAGTTCTTTAATTGAAATAAGAATTAAAATGTGAATCTATTGTTAGAAAAAAAACCACTTTATGTGAGATTTATTAAGAGAGGTTACATGATGTTTATTCTTTTACCTTTAAATAAATTAGTAATAATTCAGGATAGTGTTACTGCTCCTTGCCTTTTCACAGATGCATAGGCAGACAGACAGACACAGACACACACACACACAGACACACACACACACACACACACACACACACACACACACACACACACACATACAAACAGACTCAAGAAGTCAAAAGAGGTTTTCTGTATTTTAAGTTGATGCCAAAAATGTTTAACCTTCATTTTCACCTATTCTGGGACTAATACATCACTCCATTAAGGTCAGAAACATCAAAATTCCAAAACAAATCAAAATCTCAGAGCTGATTTCATAAAGAATCTTGTGAAGAAAATTGCTTTAGTCTCAAGATCCCAATACTATGTTATTTTCCACTCCCCCTGCCACCGTACGGTCTTCACTGTCCTGCAGGGTCTTGTCTGTAGCATATATTAAAGAATACTTTCAAAATGAACAAAACTGATTGTACATATTGTGTGTCATACATCAAGACAAGAATAGATTTGGCTCTGTGTCCTAGCTGCTGTGACAGATGTCCTGGCATCTGGTAGTGTGTCCTTTGTACAGAGCTGACAGTCATTAGCTGGTGACCACACAGAAAGCTAAGAATCCCAGAAGGGTCTCTATAAATCAGTCCAGTACATCACAAAAGAAACACTGGTTGACTGACTTTAACTGTCAGATTGAAAGCTAACCAGTATAGTTTTGAATAATAAATTAGATGTAATTTGATATCATATATGATAAATGCTGCATAGAGGCAATTAAAATAGTGAGTCTTTATTTTATTTTTAAGTGAACTAATTTTTTATCATATTCAGCACAATATATATTTTTATACCAATCATAAAATGATCGACATGTTATTAAATGAACATAAATAAAGTCATTTTGTTTACTTGTTTGTTTTGTTTTTAGTAGAGCTTTAAAATCTTGACTCTTACTGTGGTACAAACCCAAAATAAGAACAATTTTTAGATATTGGAGTTCATTGTAATTAGTCTGTACTTCAATGTCCCTCACATCACCAAAGGATTTTACCTCCATAGTAGTTAAGCTAAGAGTTGACAGTTCTGCTGCACCAAGGAATGAATTGCAGGCACGATTATTTGGATACATATTTCCTTCTATAATCAAAACTATTTGACTTGAGTGATTGTCATCATTCTCAGCCTACAGGGAGCAGGTTACATTCATTTAAGAAATGGTGTGTATTAAGATGGTCTATCCATGGAGTCATTCATCAATTGTTTCAATGAACAATGGCTCTGCTTGGAGGGTGGCACAGACATTAGGTGAGTGTAAGATTCTGGTTCCTTTGACTGTGATAATTCTGAAAAACATTCATATCAGAAAAAAAGTAACTTATAAGGTCCTCTTCTTCAAAATTGATACAATAATTATAAATATCAAAAAAAAGTTCAGTCTCACTCTTTGTTGTTCTCTTACAAGCTACCTCCCAAATTAATTTTCTATATTTCTTTGGGCTGTATACATGATTTTGAAATATGTAAGCTGTTCTGAAAACCATAGAGTAGTGTAAAAACATTAAATAAACAATCCTACAAATAGATATGCTGAGATAGGAGAAGCATGATTTCAAGACCATTGTGTGGTACACAGCTAGACTTTGTCATATACAAACAAGCAGAAAGTGTATATGGATTGTATAATATTGGACCTATTTCTCCCATTACCAAATTAGAGAGACCACTGGAAGACAGCCGACAAATTTCTAATTCCTCATATATTTGAATTTCAATTCATTAAGATATGTTGGTAATATTAATTTTCATATTAAGAGATATTAAGGAAAAGTGATTGTTAATTCCTGTTATTTTTGTTGTTAAAGGTGGAATTATGTTTGTGTCCGTTTGTTGAAAGATTACTTTCTTGCTTTTTCTAGGGTGTAGTTTCACTCCTTGTGTTGGTGTTTTCCATCTATTATCTTTTCTAGGGCTGGATTTGTGGAAAGGTATTGTGTAAATTTGGTTTTGTCATGGAATATCTTCGTTTCTTCATCTATGGTAATTGAGAGTTTTGCTGGGTATAGTAGCCTGGGTTGACATTTGTGTTCTCTTAGAGTCTGAATGACATCTGCCCAGGATCTTCTAGCTTTCATAGTCTCTGGTGAGAAGACTTCTGTAATTCTGATAGCTCTGCCTTTATATGTTACTTGACCTTTTTCCCTTACTGCTTTTAAAATTCTTTCTTTGTTTAGTGCATTTGGTGTTTTGATTATGTGACTGGAGGAAATTCTTTTCTGGTCCAGTCTATTTGGAGTTCTGTAGGCTTCTTGTATGTTTGTGGGCATCTCTTTCTTTAGGGAATTTTTCTTCTATAATTTTGTTGAAGATATTTACTGGCTCTTTAAGTTGGAACACGTCACTCTCTGCTATACCTATTATCCTTAAATTTGGTCTTCTCATTGTGTCCTTGATTTCCTGGATGTTTTGGATTAGCTTTTTGCTTTTTGTCTTTTCTTTGATTGTTGTGTCAATGTTTTCTATGGTATCTTCTGCACCTGAGATTCTCTCTTCTATCTCTTGTATTCAGTTGGTGATGCTTGCATCTATGACTCCTTATCTCTTTCCTAGGTTTTCAATCTCCAGAGCTGTCTCCCTTTGTGATTTCTTTATTGTTTTTAGATCCTGGAGGGTTTGTTTGTTTCTTTCACCTGTTCAATTGTGTTTTCCTGTAATTCTTTAAGGGATTTTTGTGTTTCCTCTTTACGGACTTCTACCTGCTTAACTGTATTTCTTTAAGTGAGTTATTTATGTCCTTCTTAAAGTCTTCTATCATCATCATGAGAAGTGATTTTAGGTCTGAATCTTGCTTTTCCGGTGTGATGGTGTATCCAAACTTGCTATGGTGGGAGAATTGGGTTCTGATGATGCCAAGTAAATTTGGTTTCTGTTGCTTATGTTCTTATGCTTGCCTCCCACCATCTGATTATCTCTAGTGCTACCTGATATATCTGGCTATATCTGACTGGAGCTCATCCTTCCTGTGATACTGGTTGTGTCAGAACTCCTCAGAATCAAGCTGTCTCTGTGATCCTGTGGTTCTGGGATCCTGAATGGGTCAGAGCTCCTGGGAGTTAAGCTGCCTCTGGGACCCTGAGATCCTGGTGTGACCAAGCTTCTGTGATCCTGTGATCCTCGGCATGTTAGAGCACTTGGGAGTGGAGCTTCCTCTGGGTGTTGTGGGACTGGCTGTGAAGTTCAAGCCCAAGGTCTGCTCAGGGCACTGACCCAGACAGACCAGAAGGAACTTGTGCCACTGATCTGGTGGAGTTCCTGTGTGCCTGGGTCCCATTGGTCCTAGTTAATTCCTGTGTTTTGACAGATGTTGTGTCCTCCTCACCTCTGATCCTATGATCCTGTGAGGTTTTAAATCAAGAAATTATGTCATCTTTTGTGACTTATTTCCTATACATTCTTTCAGCACACTCTGTCCTTAAATGATTCTTCTTTGAACATGAGTCTATGGTATTACAATAGAATTGTGTCATTGACCAAACTTGTGAAGGGTACAGATTTTATATGTAGAATGTTTATCAATCAACTTAATGCAGGCCACCCACACACTGCTGGTCTCAGGCTTTCTTAACTCAGAGCAGTTACTGTGTTTCTAGATCATCCAGATGAGAGGAAGTGTGGAACACCAGAGAGCCATTTTCCAGGTAGCTGATCTGTGTTTAATACTCTTCTCTCTCATGTCTTGTCAGCCTCTTTATGTCTGCCTTGGCTATTTGCTGTTTCTCTGTAGCTGTCCCTGTGTTCTGTGTGCTAAACTCCTTACTCCATCAACTATATCTTGAACACTTTTGCTTTGAGATGAGCTGGTTTTGTAAGAAAATATTAGGATAAGAAGGACACCTTCAAATTAGCTTTATGCTAAAGAGACATCAACATTCTCAAAAAGAATTCTACACTTTTTGGGATATTTCATGTGTCGCATATTTTAAACATCTTTCTTGCTTTAGCAAGTCAAAGACTTCTCTTGGACCATTTTTCATCCTGTGTTGTCCAGGCAATATGCACACGAATGAACAGTGAAAGTCACTGAAAACGTAAAATAACTCTGAGCAATTGAGACTAAATGCCTCTGTATAGAGAAAAGACTGCCACAGACAGGAATGTTCTTGGTGTCTCTTGGGTGCACTGTTCCATCATACCATGTGTCCCATATAGTGCTTTCATATAGATTGTAAATACTGCATTATTTTAAGGAAATCATAGTTAATTAAGGTAAGTATTTCCAAAATGGGGTTATAACAATTTACTCCAACATCACATGTTAATATGATCTGAGGGAATTATGCATAGTGTTTGCCTTTTGTTTTTGTTTATTTTTCCATTACTGTTTCATAGCAATGAAGAGACAAATGCTGACTCTAGCAGAATTTCCTCAGTCTGCTAAGTATAGCTACATAATTGCCACCTTCACCAGCACCATTGGGAAAAAAATAACCTACATTACTTGACTCCATATAGCTATATTGCCATAACTTTGTAGGGCTTACAGTAATGTGGTTTCTGTATAAAACTGAATTGAAATCTCAGAATTCTACAGAGAGAGGAATGGGGACAAGAAAATGAGGAGGGAACTGAAGTGGCTTGTGTCAAAGCCTTCTTTTAGGAAGTGTGCACTTAACTTCTAGTCAGTAAGCTATAGCAGCCATGTTAGATTTTCTGTTCTCACTAGGCCAGCTCCTTCTTGATATCTTAAATGCTGCAGCATAGACACATGGATGGACAATGACAGTTCTAGCAAATATCATTGACTGGACCATTTCCTCACCATGGTACGGTTGTCTTTTTAGTAGAAGAATTTTTTACTACTTAACTTAAATAATTGGCTTCTGATTGATAATACATATTCTTTGTTGTGTGTTTTTGTATGTATCCCTGTTTGGGAGTGTGTGCTTGTGCCTATGCATGTATGTGCTCATGAGTGTAGACATGTATATACCCAGGAGTGTGGAGTGTTTGTGTATGAGCATGTGTGTGTGTTCTTGTGCATAGAGAGACCAGAGATAAATATCACACTTCTTTCTCTGTTGCTTTCTACCTTAGTTTTTGTGACATGATCTCTCACTGAACCTAAAATTCTTGATTCAGCTGGACTGTCAGGGCAGTAGGCCCACATGATGCCCCTGTCTCTGCTCCTCCAGCACTGGAATTCTAGGCATTGGATGATGCTGCAGCTTTTTCAATGGGTACTGAAGATCTGAACATAGATATCCATGCTTACATGGCAACTGCTTTACTAATGAACTACTCCCCAGCCCACTCTTTGTATTCTTGATATAGGCTATTTAGCATCCTTTGAACAAATTTTCCTGAGTTGCTATATGATTGTTAGAAGGCCATGATTTCACTGATTGCCTAATGATAATGTGTTCCTCATCTAGAACTATAGGTGGAGACTCATGAGGTGTGGAATATCTAATCTCTGGCAACATTTGTGTCTGAGAGACAAATATTCCTAATTAATTCAACTCATTTAGCAGCCTGGTCTTTGATCAATGGCATACACTTGCTCGTTAGTAATATCACTGTCAAACATCACTGATAAATCGTTACTTTTAGACCCTTTGAGTCCTATTAGCTTTCTCTTGACATCCAGTGAATGTGTCTTCTTATTCCAGGATCCAGACTGAGGAAGAAGCACCCATTTGAGATATACCATTCTCAGAGCAAAGGACCTAGAGCATGAGGCTATGTAGACACACAGTGCTTCAGAGAAAGCTTGACTAGAGTTTATAAGTCTCATTCCATCAGCACAAAAGTCTATTACTCAAAATTATACAAGGGCAAGAAGAGCATAGCAGGATTTCCACTGGTTGGGGAGGCCTGCAGGTTAAACACCCAGGTGAATAATTCTCCTCCAACTAAGTGGATATTTGGGTATCAGCCCCGACTGAATATCAAGAAGTGCCACTTCACCTCATCAAACCCGTCTTGGCCTCTCTGTCTTTTTAGTGAATGCCCATTGTAAATTTACTAATGCATTTGCGATTGTACGAGAGATAGTTATATCATGTTAGGCATATTTACAACCTTGTTATTGTTTCATGTGAACATGAGATATTATTTGTGTCAAGTTGACAAGGGGTGGATTGTAGTGGCTATTCCTGGTTGTCAACTTGACAATATTTGGAATGAACTACAATCCGGAATTGGAAGGCTCACCAGTGACCCTTATTTGGAGGCTTGGAGATCCTTATCTGGATCTTGGTTTGAAGATCTTGAGCCATAGTGGCAATGGATTCCAGAAGATTGAATCTCCGAGTTTAAGGAACACACCTTTAATCTGGGCTACACCTTTCATCTGGGTGTATTGCCCTGTTAGACTGTGTCATCCTGTTTATGACCCTGCAATCTCCTTACCAACCTAAAGACTCTCACTGCTCATCCATATCATTCTCTCCCCTACACCAGAATATTTGGCATCATATTTGAGATACATTTAAGACACTTTCAAGAGAGAAGAGGGCATTTATCATTAAACTGAAACTTCAAGCAAGTAAAGACTACATAATAGAAATAACACAGAAAAAATACATATATACATCCACAAATAAAAACAGAGCTTATACAAATGTATATTTCTCAAAAATTGATAGTATATAAAGAATTTCCTAATGGTTTTTAGGCTCTTGATCTGAGAACATATCAGCACTTTATTCTGTCAAAATAGCTTTTGAGGATGGGTATGATGGTGCACACCTTTAATCTCAGCACTCAGGAGGCAAAGGAAGGCCACTGTGAATTCAAGGCCAGCCTGATCTGGACAATGAATTCCAGGACAGTCAGGGTTAGGAAAAGAGATCCTGACCTAAAAAAAAAAAATTTTGTTCTCTTTCTTTTCTTTTTTCTTCTTTCTTTCTTTCTTTCTTTCTTTCTTTCTTTCTTTCCTTCTTTCTTTCTTCCTTTCTTTCTTTTGATGTTGTTGTTTTAGTTTGTTGTCTACTTTTTTATTGGATTTTTATGTATTTACTTTTCAAATGTTATCCCCTTTTCTGGTTTCCTCTCCCATCCCTACTCCCTCCGCTTCTATTAGAATGTTCCCACTACCACCTTATTGATCTGGCATTCCCCTACACTGGAAAATCAAGCCTTCACAGGATCAAGGGCTTCTCCTCCTATTGATACCAGACAGTGCCATCCTCTGCTACATATGCAGCTAGAGCCATGGACCTCTCCAAGTATACTCTTTGGTTGGTGGTTTAGTTCCTGGGAGCTCTGGGGCAGGGAGGTCTGGTTGATTGATATTGTTGTTCTCCCTATGGGGTTGCAAGCCCCTTCAGCTCCTTCAGTCCTTTCTCCAACTCCTACGTCAGAGACCCTGTGCTAAGTCCAATGGTTGGCTGCAAGCATCTTCTGTATTTGTCAGGCTCTGGCAGAGCCTCTCAGGGGACAGCTATAACAGGCTTCTGTCAGCAAGTACTTCTTAGCATCTACAATAGTGTTTGGGTTTAGTGTCTGTCTATGGGTTGGGTCCCCAGGTGAGGCAGTCTCTGGATAGCCTTTCCTTCAGTCTCTGCTCCACACTTTGTCCCCGTATTTCCTTTAGACAAGAAAACCCTTTTGGGTTAAGAATTTTGAGATGAGTGGGTGGTCTCATTCCCCCCAATCTTTGCTGGCATCTGGGACTTGCTGATGGATATCCCCAATTCCCTATCCCCCATTGCTACACACCTCTGTTCAAATTCCTGCCCCTCTGTATATCATCCCCATCTCCTCTCATAACTAATCCTGCCTCCCTTTCCCCCTCCTCTTCCTCTCTTCCTCCCAAGTCACCCCTACCCTCTACCTCCCATGAATATTTTGTTCCCCCTTCTAAGAAGTACTGAAGCATTCACACTTTCATCTTCCTTCTTCTTGAACTTCATGTGATCTGTGAATTGTATCTTGGGTATTGGGAACTTTTGGTCTAATATCCACTTACCAGTGAGTGCATACCTTGTGGTTCTTTTGTAGCTGGGTTACCTCACTTAGGATGATATCCTCCAGATCCATTCATTTGCCTAAGAATTTCATCAAGTCATTGTTTTTAATTGCTGAGTAGTACTCCATTGTGTAAATGTACCAATTTTCCATTCATCTGTTGAGGGACATCTGGGTTCTTTCCAGCTTCTGGCTATTATAAGTAAGGCTGCTATAAACATAGTGGAACATGTGTCTTTGTTATATGTTGTAGTATCTTTTGGGTATATGCCCAGGAGTGGTATAGCTGGGTCCTCAGGTAGTCTTATGTCCAATTTTCTGAGGAACCAACAGACTGATTTCCAGAGTGGTTTTACCAGCTTGCAATCCCACCAGCAATGAAAGAGTGTTCCTCTTTCTCCACATCCTCACCAGCATCTGCTGTAACCTGAGTTTTTGGTCTTAGCCATTCTCACTGGTGTGAGGTGGAATCTCAGGGTTGTTTTGATTTGCATTTCCCTGATGACTAAGAATGCTGAACATTTCTTTTCTTTTCTTTTCTTTTCTTTTCTTTTCTTCTCTTCTCTTCTCTTCTCTTCTCTTCTCTTCTCTTTTCTTTTCTTTTCTTTTCTTTTTCCTTTTGGTTTTTTGGGACAGGGTTTCTCTGTATCACCCTGGCTGTCCTGGAACTCACTCTGTAGACCAGGCTGGCCTTGACCTCAGAAATCTGCCTGCCTCTGCCTCCCAGGTGCTGGGATTAAAGGCGTGCTTCTCCACGCCCGGATTGAACATTTCTTTAGGTGCTTCTCTACCATTTGGGATTCCTCAGTTGAGAATTCTTTAGCTCTGTACCCGATTTTTAATAGGGTTATTTGGTTCTCTGGAGTCTAACTTCTTTTTTTTTTTTTTTTTTTTTTTTTTTTTGTAGTGCTGAGCTTTCTTTTTTTTTTCCATTTTTATTAGGTATTTACCTCATTTACATTTCCAATGCTATACCAAAAGTCCCCCATACCCACCCACCCCCACTCCCCTACCCACCCACTCCCCCTTTTTGGCCCTGGCGTTCCCCTGTACTGGGGCATATAAAGTTTGCGTGTCCAATGGGCCTTTCTTTCCAGTGATGGCCGACTAGGCCATCTTTTGATACATATGCAGCTAGAGTCAAGAGCTCCGGGGTACTGGTTAGTTCATAATGTTGTTCCACCTATAGGGTTGCAGATCCTTTTAGCTCCTTGGATACTTTCTCTAGCTCCTCCATTGGGAGCCCTGTGATCCATCCATTAGCTGACTATGAGCATCCACTTCTGTGTTTGCTAGGCCCCGGCATAGTCTCACAAGAGACAGCTACATCTGGGTCCTTTCGATAAAATCTTGCTAGTATATGCAATGGTGTTAGCGTTTGGATGCTGATTATGGGGTGGATCCCTGGATATGGCAGTCTCTACATGGTCCATCCTTTCATCTCAGCTCCAAACTTTGTCTTTGTAACTCCTTCCATGTGTGTTTTGTTCCCAATTCTAAGGAGGGGCATAGTGTCCACACTTCAGTCTTCATTCTTCTTGAGTTTCATGTGTTTAGCAAATTGTATCTTATATCTTGGGTATCCTAGGTTTGGGGCTAATATCCACTTATCAGTGAGTACATATTGTGTGAGTTCCTTTGTGAATGTGTTACCTCACTCAGGATGATGCCCTCCAGGTCCATCCATTTGGCTAGGAATTTCATAAATTCATTCTTTTTAATAGCTGAGTAGTACTCCATTGTGTAGATGTACCACATTTTCTGTATCCATTCCTCTGTTGAGGGGCATCTGGGTTCTTTCCAGCTTCTGGCTATTATAAATAAGGCTGCTATGAACATAGTGGAGCATGTGTCCTTCTTACCAGTTGGGGCATCTTCTGGATATATGCCCAGGAGAGGTATTGCTGGATCCTCCAGTAGTACTATGTCCAATTTTCTGAGGAACCGCCAGACTGATTTCCAGAGTGGTTGTACAAGCCTGCAATCCCACCAACAATGGAGGAGTGTTCCTCTTTCTCCACATCCACGCCAGCATCTGCTGTCACCTGAATTTTTGATCTTAGCCATTCTGACTGGTGTGAGGTGGAATCTCAGGGTTGTTTTGATTTGCATTTCCCTGATGATTAAAGATGTTGAACATTTTTTCAGGTGCTTCTCTGCCATTCGGTATTCCTCAGGTGAGAATTCTTTGTTCAGTTCTGAGCCCCATTTTTTAATGGGGTTATTTGATTTTCTGAAGTCCACCTTCTTGAGTTCTTTATATATGTTGGATATTAGTCCCCTATCTGATTTAGGATAGGTAAAGATCCTTTCCCAATCTGTTGGTGGTCTTTTTGTCTTATTGACGGTGTCTTTTGCCTTGCAGAAACTTTGGAGTTTCATTAGGTCCCATTTGTCAATTCTCGATCTTACAGCACAAGCCATTGCTGTTCTGTTCAGGAATTTTTCCCCTGTGCCCATATCTTCAAGGCTTTTCCCCACTTTCTCCTCTATAAGTTTCAGTGTCTCTGGTTTTATGTGAAGTTCCTTGATCCACTTAGATTTGACCTTAGTACAAGGAGATAAGTATGGATCGATTCGCATTCTTCTACACGATAACAACCAGTTGTGCCAGCACCAATTGTTGAAAATGCTGTCTTTCTTCCACTGGATGGTTTTAGCTCCCTTGTCGAAGATCAAGTGACCATAGGTGTGTGGGTTCATTTCTGGGTCTTCAATTCTATTCCATTGGTCTACTTGTCTGTCTCTATACCAGTACCATGCTGTTTTTATCACAATTGCTCTGTAGTAAAGGGAGTCTAACTTCTTGAGTTCTTTGTATGTATTAGATAACAGCCCTCTATTGGATTTAGGATTAGTAAAGATCTTTTCCCAATTTGTTGGTTGCCTTTTGTCCTATTAACAGTGTCCTTTGCCTTAGAGAAGTTTTGCGATTTTATGAGATATCATTTGTCAATTGTTGATCTTAGAGCATAAGCCATTGATGTTCTGTTTAAGAAAATTTCCCCTGTGTCCATGTGTTCAAGGCTCTTCCCCACTTTCTCTTCTATTAACTTTAGTGTATCTTGTTTTAAATGGAAGTCCTTGGTCCACTTGGACTTGTGTTTTGTACAAGGAGATAAGAACAGATCAATGTGTATTCTTCTACATGCTTACTGCCAGTTGAACCAGCACCATTTGTTGAAAATGCTTTTTTCCATTGGATGGTTTTAGCTCCTTTGTCAAAGATCAAGTAACCATAGGTAGGTGGGTTTCATTTCTGGATCTTCAATTCTATTCCATTGATCTTCCTGCCCATCACTGTACCATTACTATGCAGTTTTAAATCACAATTGCTCTGCAGTACAGCTTGAGATCAGGGATGGTGATTCCCCCCAGAAGTTCTTTTATTGTCGAGAATAATTTTCATTATTCTGGGTTTTTGGTTATTCCAAATGCATTTGAAATTGCTCTAACTCTATGAAGAATTGAGTGGGAATTTTATGGGGATTCCATTGAGTCTGTAGACTGCTTTCAGCAAGATGTCCCTTGTTACTAAATTAATGTTGCCAATCATGAGCATGAAAGATTTTTCCATCTTCTTCAATTTCTTTCTTCAGGGATTTAAAGTTTTGCCATACAGATCTTTCACTTGCTTGGTTAGTGTCACACCAACATATTTTATATTACTTGTAACTATTGTGAAGGGTGTCGTTTCCCTAATTTCTTTCTCAGCCTGTTTATCCTTTGAGTAGAGGAAGGCTACTGATTTGTTTGAGTTAATTTTATAATCCAGCCACTTTGTTGAAGTTGTTTATCGGGTTTAGGAGATCTCTGGTAGAATTTTAGGGATCACTTAACTATACGATCATATCATCTGCAAATAGTGATATTTTGACATCTTCCTTTTCAATTTGTGTCCCTTTGGTTTTGGTTTTTGATTCAAGAACAAAGAATGCACTAAGTACAATGCAAGCCTTATAGAATTAGTCAGTGGTTAAGTGATCAGGGAGATGGCTCAGTGGGCAAAGACACTTGTTGACTAGAGTTTAATCCTAGGAATTTACATAAAATTACAAAGAAAGAAGCAGCTCTTCAAAGTTGCTCTCTGACCTCCAGTTTTATGCCCCGCACAAGTCTCCATATACACACTTAATGCACTTGTGCACACACAGGCACACACACACACACATACACACACACTAATAAATATTTTAGTTATTTTTGTGAGATAATATCAATAAGAATAATATTTCACCTGACTTTAATTTTTGGCAGTAGAATATTTTGCAAAGTAGACCAAAAATTTAATTAAGAAGGGTGCTATCTAGAGGACTGATGTCCTCAAAATAGTGGTAAGGCTTGCAGGAGCTGACCATCATGTTAGCAAGAATCCAGCTAATTTTCACTATAAATACCATGCTATTTTAGAAGACACTACACATATAGCATTGCTTCACACATAAAATTATGTGGCATAATATAGCTAAGATGTACTGATATTGAATAACCATATTAACTGATAGCTGGGATTACCAGGTTTAGAAAAACATTTAAAAGTTATAGAAATAAAGTATGAATTGTTGGTGACGATAAAGTATGAATTGTTGGTGACGATAAAGCCAGAAGGTTCCTATTTGAATGAAGTAATTCATTCTTATTTCTCTTTCATCCCTGTTTTTCCCATTGTGAATTAAATTTTTATTAGTTTTAAATGTTTTCCTCACTTATTTTTTTCAAAAGATTTACTCATTTTATGTATGTGAGTACATATGTGGTATTCACTTCAGACACACCAGTTCCCATTACAGAGGTTATAAGACACTATGTGGTTGCTGGGAATTGAACTCAGACCCTCTAGAAGAACAGTCAGTGCGCTTAACCTCTGAGCCATCCCTCCAGCCCTCAGGTCCTCACTTCTATTCCAGTGTCTTTAGGAGATTTTACTGTTTCTTGTTGCCTTCTTTCGAATGACTTGTCTATATTTAATTTTTAAAAGTATTTTCTAAAAGAATAATTCATTTTTTTCTTGGCAATTTACTTCTTTTTATTATTTTAAGTATGTCTGTTAATGAAATGCATCATTTTTCTTTCTTCATAACTATGTGAGTTTGCATTTTGAATAAGTTCTTATCTTATATTTTTCTTTAAAATATTACTCTCTCTTTGACACTTTTCTTACCACGATTTGTTGGCTATCTCTACTGAAGGGTACACGGGCTGCTCTATGTAACCAAGGCATCCAAAGTCACACTAAAGTAAAGAGACCGCCACAAGCCTCAAGCCACATGGTCCTCAAATGAGACATCTCTAATGAGGCATGTGTTTCCACAAATGGGGACCATTCTCAGTTTTCAGTTTAAATGTTTAAAAATTTTAAGTTAAAAATCCAAACTTTTTCTTTCTATCCTAATGGTTATTTCTGGATAGAGAAAGTAGAAGTTCAAACTAAAATCTATAGATTTTTGCCCATAATATTGCTTGAAAACATTAATATTGAAGGATATTTGACAGCTTCAGATATTTCATAAGCAACCTTATGGAACAGGTCATCATGCTTAAAATTACAGTTATTTGTTTACTTAGCTAGTATCTGTGTGTGCGTGTGTGTACCTGTGTGTTTGTTTAAGAGAGAGAGACAGAGAGAGACAGAGAGAGGGAGGGAGATGGAAAAGTGGCATGGTGGAGCTTAGAGGAGAACTCACAGGAATCAGTCATCTCCATCCACCCTGTGGGGCAGACAGCAAGCTCAAGGTCACCAGGCATGAACAGGCACCTTTAGCAAAGCCATCTCTTTAGCCCCAGATCACAATCTTGAAATGGTATTATTCTTATAATTAATATAACTTATGTTTTACTTTTTGGTAGTATTTGAATACAAGGTCTAATCAGAAAGTAAGAAATACTTTCCCCCTAACCTGAATATGTTATCAGTATAGTATTTAGTTAAATTACTCACATATGAGTGTAATTACTGTAACTGAACCAGGTCATTATTATAACAATAAATTTGAAGTGGTCATATTCATCAGTAGTATTTGCCTATCTTTTTGGCTGTTTGTTTACTCAGTTGATACTGACAGCCAATAGCCCTAAGGTTTTTTTTTTTTTTCATTTTTTCTTATACTGCTTTTTATTTATATTTAATTATATTTAATATTTTTCTTTTATAGTCAAGTTGTTATCCCCCTCCCATTCTGCCCTCAGACAGTTCCTCATCCCATTTCTCCTCCCCACCCTCCCACCCCCATCTCTAAGGGGTCTCCACACCCCACACTCCCCCCAACACCCCTGCCAGGTCTCTCCATTCCCTGCAGCCCCAGGTCTCTCAAGAGCTAGGGGCTCTTTTCTCACTGAGGCCAGACCAGGAAGTCCTACTTGTACATGTGTCCAGGACCTTGGATGAGCTAGTATATGCTGCCTGGTTGGTGGCTCAGTGTCTGAGAGATCTCAAGAGCCTAGGCTTATTGAGCCTGCTGGTCTTCCTATGGGGTCGCCCTCCTCCTCAACTTCTCCCAGCCTTTTCCTAATTCAACCACAGGGGTCCCTGACTTCAGACAATTGGTTGGGTGTAAGTTTCTGCTTCTGTCTCAGTCAGCTGCTTTTTGGGCCTCTCTGAGGGTAGACATGCTAGGCTCCTGGCTGTAAGCACACCATAATACTGTTAGGTCTTGTGGGTTGCTCATTTTTACTGAATAGGAAGGCTTGAAGTAGCCACTTCTGTTCTGTCCACACAATTTTATGAAAAATGGACCCTGTTGTTGCACCCTTTCAGAAAGACTGAAATTGTATGCAATTAGTATGTATTTAAATTATGCTGCAATCCAAAATTTAAATATTTGCATACAAAAGATAATGCTAAACCTATGAAACAGCAAAGAAATACAAACGAGAAAAAACAAACAAACAAATGCCCTTATATATGTGTTTACGTTTGTTCTCAGTAAAGAGAGAGAGAGAGAGAGAGAGAGACAGAGAGAGAGAGAGAGAGAGAGAGAGAGAGAGAGAGAGAGAGAGAGAGAGAGAGAGAGAGAGAAGCAAAGATCTATGTGCTCGGCAGGATTATCAAGCACTGCACACTGGTGCCTTGGTCACAGACAGATTGCAACTCAAAGCTGGCTCCATGAGTGGAGCTTAGAAGTCCCAATACTTATTCATGTATCCATCCTAAACTCATGGCACAACACAGGACATGTGAGGTAATGGTGGCATCCACAGACATCTTCTGCTGCCAGTCCCATAGATCATGGCAGCCTTTCAATTATGCTTGTATCATAACACTCGATGATGATAACAGCAGCTCTGTCAAGAGTTTGTGGATTTTCTATAATATTCTTTTTAATCATATTTTAGAGTATATTTCTACTAATAAAGATGTTTAAGGTAATAAAAGAGCAGGCCACACTGTGCTGATAGCAGCTTCATACGTCTCGTGAATATTGGACTCTTTGATGCATTAATGTTGAGTGATTTGTCTATACTACGTAAGTCCATTTAAGTATTCTATTATGTTTCCACATTAAAATCATCTACTGATTTTTTTCTCAATATATACTCATGCTTTTAAGTGACATAAGGCTGTAAATAGTTCAGTTCACTTCCAAATATCAGATCATAAGTATTATCTACACATCAAATAAGTAGAATCAGCACTAGAATTGATAGAATAAAATCAGAGATGGTGGTGCAAGACCACAATCCAAACAATTAGGAAAGTATAACATGATAATTGCAATTTCAAAGCCAGTATGAGCCATGGAGCAAGTTCCACTCCACCTTTGGTGCATGCTGAGATCCAAACTCAACAGTCATAAACAAACCAAAAGATAGGGTTTATAGAATAAGAGAAAAAAAAGGAGAAGAACAAATAAACACACTAAGATAGAATTCAATGCACATTTAGACTCAAAACCATCAAGTAGGTGAGAGGGATACCTAGACAGGATGATCTGAATGAATGAGTGAGATAAAATACAGTGATTCCATTGCATTGAGAGGGAGCCCACCTCTGGCACTATTAATTACATACTGCTGTTCTTGCAGACAGGAGGCTAGCATAACATTCATTTGAGTGGCTTCATGCAGCAGCTAATGAAAATACATGCAGAATCCCACAGCCAAACATTAGGTAAACCTTGGAATCTTGTCAAAGAGGGAGAGGAAGAGCCAGGGAGATCCAGAACACAAGAGATCCTACAGAATCAACTAACCTGGTCGCATAGCAACTCACAGATACTGAACCACCAACAAGACATCATGCATGGGATGACCCGCTATTCATATGTAAGAGCTTAACAGCTTGGTCCTCATGTGAGATCTCTATCAGCAAGAGCAGGGGCTCTCTCAGACTCTATTGGTTGACTTTGGATCCCTTCCCCCTAATTGGACAGCTTTGTCTAGTGTCAATAGAAGAAGATATGTCTAGTCTTATACATCTTAATATGCCAAGGTTGGGGGAGGAGGGTTGATATCAATGGGAGGTTTCACTTTCTCTGAGAAGAAATGGAAAGGTGAATGGGGGGAGGGAGAACACTGGGAGGAGAGGAAGAGGAAGCTGTAGTTTTCTATTAGAGACCTAGACATCAAAGCTGCAACTAATTGTATTGAGCTTGCTGACTTTAATGAGCTAACAGACTATTAAAACAGAGTCTGTACCAGGCAGAACTTGAGCTCTGGGAAGTTTGGGCACAGATATATGTGTGAAATTTGAGTTCTTATTAAGTATACCTTTAAAAGGATGCATCTTGGATTTGGCCTTAATATCTGCAGGACTGCAGACTCTCCCATGTATCAGAATTGTTTCGGTGAAGAAAAGTACATTGTTCCTTGAACTAAGAACATTTCTACTACCTCCTGTGCACATAGCTTCCTTTCCAGTTTAGTTTATGTCCATCTCAGCCATATTAATGGCATTTGTCCCACCTTGGATTGTCATTGTCAAAGAGACTCTACTAGAGCTAATGTAGTTCTCAGGCCATAGATCTATTCACCCACATCTCAGGGTGTACACAGGCATAAGTAGTGTAGCAATGACTGTCTTTTTATGTGATTCTGATTGACTGCAACAAAGTTAAACTGCTTTGTCCTTACTTGTTAAGCCTCAATGGCTGCATTTTAGATCTCAGAGACAAGGTTCCGGTTTTTTTTTTTTTTTTGGTTGTGTGTGTGTGTGTGTGTGTGTGTGTGTGTGTGTGTGTGTGTGTGTGATACCTTTGAATTGATTGATCTATCAGTGGGCATCGTCTTCATCATACAGGTACATCTCAGAGTGAACAGTTTATCAGTGATGTGGCGACAATTATCAAAATGTACTCAGAGCAATACTGAACCAGTGTTTAAACTCACAGCCTAGTTCCTCTATTGGTAAAGCACAATCCTAAACATACAAGAATGCTTGGCCAAAGCTCAACATAGAGAATGAATTTGTGTAAACATTTTTTTTATTTTTTCCATTTAAATTTTGGAGGAGAAAAAAATTTAAGTCTTCTGGCCCACTTTTCTAGATGAGTATTTATTGATATTGATAACTTTTAATGTTCTCCACGTTTCTGGTTCTTCCCTCCTTAGGAATCTCACATGAAGAGTAAAGAGTAATTAAAATGTGCAGGATGACAAGATGGAGCAAACAGTGCTTGTACCACCAGGACCTGACAGCTTCAACTTCTTCACCAGAGAATCCCTTGCAGCTATTGAAAGGCGCATTGCAGAAGAGAAGGCTAAGAATCCCAAGCCAGACAAAAAAGATGATGATGAAAATGGCCCAAAGCCAAACAGTGACTTGGAAGCTGGGAAGAACCTTCCATTTATCTATGGAGACATTCCTCCAGAGATGGTGTCGGAGCCTCTGGAGGACCTGGACCCCTACTATATCAATAAGAAGGTAAGTGTTTTTATCAGGTATACTTTGCCACTAACTACATTTACATTGGACTGTTACAGAAACCTCACATACTAAAGTAGCACAGGCTTAACAATCCCTCTGCTTAAGAAATGAGACCAGATTGGTGGGTGGTTTATGCATATTCATAAGAAGTAAATAAATTATATTATACCATATGGAGCTGCCCCAAATGCCCCATGACAGAAATCTAAATATACGTATAAGATTTTGTAGGCAGCTAATTTAACAAATTAAAAAAAAACTCTCACTGAAGATTACAAGGACTAAGCAATTTTAAGTACTTTTTTTGTACCTTGAAATGTTGAAGTCACCCTGAGTTACCAAAGACCTAAAAATATATTGTGTGAATTTCTCATGGAAGGAAGTTTTACAACACAAGAGGTTTTTATTTCTATGCCATATTATAAATAATAAATAACTTCCTAAGTAATCGTTTCCACATGGAATACAGTTATGCAATATACATGGGTATTTTGTGTTATTGTTGTTTTGTTGCTTGTTTTTAGGGGAAAATGATTTCTTTTGGCTTATAGTTCACATATATAGGATTGTTGGGGGCATATTGCAATTCAACCATTTCAGCACATATATGTATGTATGTACGTATATGTATATATGCATATATATCATAACCATATTATGTCTACAAAGACTCTGTTTCTAAGATTGATACAGTTTCATACTGGCTTGAACTTTTTGAAGACACTATCTAGCCAATTACACTTGCCAGTTGTTAAAGTTGGGGGAATATATAACCAAGCAAGTCAAGTGTTTCATTGACCACGAATCCTAAAATACTCCAAACTTTTAGGGACACTGTACTGTTAGCCCAGTTCCTGTCAGGACAAAAGCTGCCATATGTGGTAGCTTGGGGTGAGAGAAATGTCTTAGTTAGAGTTTCTATTCTTGGGATAAAACATCCACACCCAAGACAACTTGAAGGTAGGGAAGATTTATTTCAGCTTACCGTTCTACATCACAATCCATTATGAAGAAAGCTGGGGCAGAAAATCAAGGCAGGAACCTGGAATCAGGAACTGAAGCAGGAGCGGGGGAAGAGCACGCTCACTGGCTTGCTTGGCCTATTTTTTTTATAGCACCTGGGACCACCCTCCTGGGGGTGGCACTACAACAACAGGCTAGGCCATGCCACATCAATCATCAGTCAAGTAAAGGCACTTCAGGCTTGCTTCCAGGCCAATCTAGAGAAGGGGCATTTTCCCAACTGAGGTTCCCTTTTCCAAAATGACTGTAGCTTATGTCAAGGTGACATAAAAGTAGTCAATTTAGGAGATTGTTCATTCTATAATTGCTATTTGTCAGAAGTGAATATGAGGAAATTACAAAATAAAGATCCAGATGTGTTCCACATAGAAATTGGTTCATCTCATGGATTGTGTTTATTTACTTACAATTCTCGGGGGGGCATGCAGTGTTTCAGAGGCTCCTATGGTCCAGGTTAGAAAGCCTTTTCCTCATCAGGTATTTACTCCCCCAAACATGGCACCTCCAATTTACAGACCAAATCCACCACCTAATAGTTACTATTTATTTATATAGAAACAAAGATAAATAAAAGTGATTTATTAATGATAAAAATTACTAAGAGGAGGCCCTGTCAAAATACAAAATTGAAATCCAGTATCCCAGCCCCTATACGATGTCCTTATTTATAAATCTATAAAGGAATAAAAGACCAAATGGAAACACTTTAAAAAGCATAGTAATTCACTATGTGGTAACCAGACTGTCATAGTGTTATATTGCTATGAAAAGACACCATGACCACAGCAACTCTTATAAAAAGAAAGCATTTATTTGGAGCTTGCTCACATTCAGAGGTTTAGACCATTATCATTATGGCTGGGAGCATGGCAGCACTCAGGCAGACATGGTGCTGAAGAAGTAGCTAAGAGTTTTATATCTGGACCTACAGGCAGCAGGAAGAGAGAACCACTGGGCCTGGCCTAGCCTGAGCTTTGGAAACCTCAAAGCCCTCTTCCATGGCACCCTTCCTCCATCAAAGCCATAACTATGTCAAGCCACACCTTCTAATCCTTCTCAAGTAATACCACTCCCCTGATTACTGAGCATTCAATTATTTCAGTTTATGAGAGCCATTCTTACTCAAATCACCATACAAACTATCAAACTATCAGATCCTTTTTTTTTTTTTTTTTTTTTTTTTGTCTTTTAAATTAAAGAGCTTCCAGACTACCAGGCCTGGTTGTACACACCTTTAATCCCAGCAATTAGGAGGCAGAGGGAGGAGAGTCACTGTGAGTTTAAGGCTAGCCTGATTTAAATAGCAAGTTCCAGGCCATCCAAAGTTAATAGTAAGACTCTGTCTTAAAAAAATAAAATAAAATCAATCAACCAATCAACAAATAATAAAAATAAAAGCAAAAGAATATGTTTTCAAAAACAAAGAGCTTTTAAATTGATGAAAGATACTGTTTTGAGGGGTGGTTCTACCCATGATGGTCCCTGACTGGGTTATTTTGAATTTAAAATTTTAAAAACAATGGCATAAAGGAAAATGGAAAACAAAATCACATAACCCAGTGACAAATACTTAAAGCTTTTACAAAAAGCTCAAGGTGTAAGCCCAGCTCTGATGACTTGGCAGCCAGATCAGCTTTCCTACCCCTGCCCCCAACCTGCCTTTGACATCAGCTGTCCTTATCTTCAAATGCACATTGTGTGAAGAAGGAAAAACATTCAGACATTTTGGAACAAATCACATTGTGCAAGCAGAACAACCTGATAGGAGAGATATTGTTATCAGGAAGGAGTTTTTCCAATGAAAGGCATGTCCTTCATTTTCACATTATTCTTCCACCAAACAGATCTCCAGATGTGAGCCACTGGATAGCAGCGCAGGTAGACATTTCTAGAGCTAAGATTTTTTTGTTTGTTTGTTTGTTTTTTGTTTGTTTTTTAAACAGACACGCTATGTGCTTCATTCTTTAGTTTTTGAGACAGCAATTCCCTATGTATCCCAGGCTGGCCTTGAACTCACACTCCTCCTTTCTACAGGTGCAGGGATTGTAGGAATGTGTCAGCTTGTCCAGCATAGAGTACTTTAGAACACATGGCCAAGCCACATTCAGAATGTTGCCTTCTTTCATAGTGCTCTGTTTTAAAACCTTCTTTAGGTTGCCTGTATATTATGTTACTGGTCTTAAATTTTCTCTCATAAATAGATTGTTTTCTTATGGTATAATCTTCATAAACATTAAGTTTTCTCTGATTTACATTGAAGTTGCTTAGTAAAAATCTCAGTCTTTTAAAAGAATATTTCTTCTAATATTTGATCACTAATTTTGTTTTAGTGACTACTATGTAGCCTTCATATATATATGAATGAGAGAGAGAGAATGGGAGACATAGAGGGAAGGAGGGTAGAAGGGAGGGGAAAAGTGAATGAGTTGAAGCAGCCAAGGGGTCTACTGGTCAAAAATCATTAAGGGTGAGATTCTCCATGACTGAAAAAAACTGTGAATATGGATTTGTTTTGAAGATTGAGTTGAAATATGCAAACATCAATGGCTTCCCTTAGATTGAACTTATTTAATGAGTTATTTTTATATAAATCATCATGCTCATTTATTAGCAATATGTAAAATGATTTTAAAAAGCCAAATCTCTAAGACCCTTTAGCCTGCTGTAACATCACATCCAACATTTGGAATTATAATGAAAAGAAATGGATTGGCTTAAACTTATGGAGACCAGAGAGTCCAAGATTGAGGAACTAAACCATCACATGGTGGAAGGGTTTAAGGCAAGGAGGAGCAAGAAGGGTCTATTATCTTACCCTGGAAAGGCACCAATTCATTCTTGAAGGCAAAGCCTTCATTAACCAATAACCTGTTAAATATTCCCACCTTGTATTATGGAATAATTCAATTTATGAGTTTTGGGAAGGGCAAATATTGAACAATAGCATTGACCATGACAATGGTTACAGAATGTATTCTTTATGGTATACCTCAGGCTAAAGTGCAGGTGCACCATATGTGCAGAGTGCTGTGTGAAGGCACTGTAGCATGCCAGGGCTCTCTGTGTTCTTTTTATAAAGATAACCAATGCCATTGGGCTAGTGGAAATGTCACTGACAGTGGTATATGTTATCGTGACATATGCCCACATATTTTTATCCTCTTTGACCCAGTTTCTGATCTGCAAATTATGTAATAATCAAATGTTCTACTAAAATTATTAAAGTGATTTAAGCTGTGATCAGAGATCCTTTATTAGCAATGAAAGAAACAGTAACAACCGTGAAGTGGAAAGGAGATAGCAAAGTTGCAATGCACTGAGTTTCCATCTCATGGTTGCTGTCCTCAGGGGACCTTTAAGGTATGAGTCGAAGCTGAATACTTTCTATTTGTTCCTTCACTTTGTGTAACAAGGACATTTCAGTTTGTGAGTACAATTTTTTCTTATGGGACTTTTTTTTTGTCGGTTTCATAACTTGAGCTACTACTGTACCATTTGCCTATACATTCAGCTTCACCCACTCTTTGTTCAGAAAACGTCTCCCCTCTTATGTTCTTAAAATTACAGATGACTCATTAGTGCCATGGGAAGAAATATCCTTTTGACAATGTGGCATTTGACTAGAAATAGAAAGATATTCTAGATCTGCAGTGAAAATAGAAGCTTGTTATATTTTGGAATATAGAAATGTATTCATTTAAAAACTGTACTGTGTCCTTGAATGTTTCCTAACATTAAAAACAACCTATTGTCTCCACCAACAGACCTAAAATGATGGATACTATCTCTCTACTGGGGTTCACATAAGAGGCTTCCAATTTATATCTCATCTGTCATCACAAGAGTGTCTATGATTGAGGTACCAAGTTCTTATTTTGTTTTCAGTTAGGGTGAGGAAGGTTTTATTCTTCTAGGAAAATCAGCCCTTAGCCTCTGCCTCAGAAAATGTCCCAGGACAAATAAATTACCTTTGACATTTAGTTTATTCTAGTCATACTAGTTAAGAGACCCTTTGGATAAAAGTAACCAAAACTCAGCAAAAACTACTTTGAAGGAGAGACAGAAGAAGAAGAGGAAGAAGAAGAAGAAGAAGAAGAAGAAGAAGAAGAAGAAGAAGAAGAAGAAGAAGAAGAAGAAGAAGAAGAAGAAGAAGAAGAAGAAGAAGAAGAAGAAGAGGGAGGAGGAGGAGGAGGAGGAAGAGGAGGAGAAGAAGGAGAAGAAGGAGAAGAAGAAGAAGAAAAGCAAACTTATGGGCCAAGTCTAGTTTGAATAACAAAAGACGTGGAATCTAAACTGACACCATCAGGACAGCCCATGGACAGTGTAGGCTCTGCTTTGCTCTGTGATGGCTTCCTGCATAGGTGGGCTCACCCACACATGGCAAAAATAGTCCCCAGTTACAGTAAGTTAACATCTACAGCAGAGTAACCTTGAGGATAGGTGCATGCGTTTTCCAAACTCTGAGCAAGAATTCTGGACCAGGTAAGGGTCACATGCTGAATCACGTCCTAAAGAATGAGGCAAATGTATTTAGGCCACAAGGACAGACAGTGGAGCAGAGATGTTCTCCACAATTAGAAGATAGAAACTTCTAGAGAAGTTATTCCAGATAAGTAAAAATGAACAACTGCTACCTCCCTATATATTATGCACTTGCATTTTAAATTCATGTTGGTACCTTACAGGTTCTTTCAAGACAGTTTTGGTCTCAACTTCAGAATAATAAAACTGAGGTTAAATAGTTTGTCTAAGATTGCAAAAACTAATAAGTAAGCTACTGGCATGTTGCCAAACCCCTGCTTTGTAAAAACAAATCTTCCATGCTCAGTATCAGCGTCTAATACAATTCAACTACACTTAAAACTTAAATGGTGGGCTTCTGAAAGGAAATGACATCTGAATTTAGATGCGAAGACAAGCTTCTGTAAAAAGGAAAACATAGAAGATGCTAACAGAGCATCTGGCCTGTCATATGAGGAGGAGGTTAGATTCTCTAGTTGCAGGGTATACAATAGATCTTCTATCATATGATGGCCTTAAGTTAGTGAAGGGCATCATTTAGGAGATCCCAAAAAAATGTCAATTCAAATAATGCCATAGCATTCCCTCCATCTGCCCTGCTTTCTCTTCCAACCTGAGAAAACATAGATGTGACAGAATCTTCCCTCTGTATACAGTGCGCTCTTTTGTATGAGAGTAGATCCAAAGTTAAAACTTAAGTTAATTGTGAAGTACTGATATCTATAATTTTTGCTATTTTTGCACAATACTGTTTAACTTTTAAATTATCTCCCAAAGTTTATAAATGTGACAATAATGACTCTCAGATACCCATTCCCTCTTTCCACTCTCTGGTCATTTCAGCTTGTAATCAGTGGCTTAAAGACCTTACCCATTAACTTGGTGGAGGCTGTGTTAGATTAATTGAGGTTAGCCTGCTGCCGAGAAGCAAATGCTGTGAGGTAAGCTGTGAGGAGACTTGTCATCCCTCGTGAGCCAAAGAGGAAAATCTTTGTTTGAAGCCATGAATATAAAAGAGGAGGGGAGGAGGAAAGGAGACCATTTAAAGATTCTCAGAGAGGGAAAAAGACTTAGACGCATGGATTGGACAAGAATGAAAAATGTTCACGGAGATGGAGACTGACAGGAATCTCTGACTACCTGAAGCATCAGACTTTGAAGCATCGCTATGTTGGTACATGACTCTCATTCTGCCCTCCCACCCCCGCCCCTTACTGCGGAACCTCTGGAAATGTGCCCCACTCCCTGATAGGGTTAGGGCAGTTTCTCAGTCTGACCACCAGAGTCTTACAGAGTAGAGATGCGCACCTGAGCCCAACTTAGAGCCATGTTACTATTTCCAGACTGGCACTTCCTTCTACATAGTGATACAGTTCCAACCACCATTAATTCATAATTATATTTCTTTAGGAATTACATAAGGCCTGGGAATAGTTCACTGGAGGAGTGCTTACTTAGCACTTGTTGGGCCTGGCTTGGATCCCAGCACCTGGGGAAGAAAGTTACATTGAGTTTGAGACAAAAAACAAAAACAAAACAAATAAAACCAACCAACCAAACAAACAAAAAAAAAAACAATAAAAAAGAACATATTTATTTACTCTCTTCTGTGAAACTGCATTAAAATTCCAAAGGAATTGACTGCCAGATACATTTTTAGAAGGCAGATGATGTGTGAATTAAAAATCCCCTGTGATTTAAAGTTCCAGGCAAAGAATATATTTAGTCTGCTTATAACACCTACTATTTATTTGGTTTTTCTTTTGAGAAAAGGTTTTATTCCAGCACTCAATCTTGCCTCAAACTCACAACACTCCTGCCTTAGCTTTGGGCTGCTAGCTTTACGGGAGTGAGGCTCCACATCTGGATGTACAGCTTTTAAAATATTTCTAGTTATCCAGCTCACTTTTTGTTTTTGTTTTTGTTTTTTTGTTTTTTGGTTTTTTTTTTGAGACAGGGTTTCTCTGTGTAGCCCTGGGTGCCTGGGTGTCCTGGAACTCACTCTGTAGACCAGGCTGGCCTCAAACTCAGAAATCCACCTGCCTCTGCCACCCAAGTACTGGGATTAAAGGCGTGCGCCACCATGCCTGGCATCCAGCTCACTTTCACATGTTATCTCTGACTTTTGCCTGTAGCTAACTTTTAGAGAGGGAATGGAGTACATTTCAATGTAATCTCTGTTATGTCACAGCTTTCTGGCAATGTCTAGATGAAATGCAAAATTAGAACTTAAGTTATAACTGTATACTTTTTTTTTTTTTAAATGGGCTCTTGATTGAAATAAAGTTTCCACCAATGGCTGTATATTCAGAAAACAAAAGTGCAAATACACCACTTGTCAAATCCAAGTTTCATCCCTGACAGTAATCGCAGCAGCCAGTCATGTTCTATGAAGTTACTAGGTCACAGCAAGCAGAAGGGCCCAGTCCACATATCCTGTATAACCATTGAGAACTGGCGAATCACTACTGATTAATCGCTAACCAGCAAAACTGTTGCTTCACAAAACTCTTGCTCTTAACTTGAGACAAATCTGCTGTTATTTTTCCCTGAGGTTTGAGTTGTTTGTTTGTTTCTTTGTTTCTTTGTTTCTTTGTTTTGGCAGGAGGGGAGGGGTCATTAAAACTGTTGATTACCAGGGATGCTTATCGGTTTTCAATCAAACCACCTTATGCTTTTCTTTAACACCTGAAATAATATTTTTCCATCAAGGGTTGCTGAAGAGTGTGACTTGGTCTGTCAATGAGTGGTTGAAAGTCAGGTCAAATCTGTTCAGCACAGTAGATAGACATCAGCTAGTATGGCTACGGGTACCTAAAATAGAATAAGACCAGATTGAGAAGACTGGAGACATTGTGAAAAAAATCACATAAAATACCTCAGTGATTTTTTTAATATGATGTTATCCTCAAATGTTGTCGAGTTACAGAAAACACCAGTAAGACGCACTTCACCTCTTCCTTGGCTTTTCATGTAGTACTTAGACAATCAGAAATCCTTGGTTAAAGTACAGGTTTGTCTTTACATTATGTTCCTATTGGTTAGTTCTAAGCTATCTACACCTCCATATGTTCGTCTTCTAGATTCATCTGTGCTACTATCTGTAGCTGAGCATTCCTTTGCAAGTGCCCGGATTTAGATATGTGTGTTTTCTTTTCAGAATGCAGCACAAAGCTTTGCAAATATAGTGCTAATCAGTCACCTTTTACACCTAAATTAGAGCATATGACTTCATTTTTGTCATATAAATATTACAAAGACATTTTTTAACACACACACACACACACACACACACACACACACACACACACACACACACACACACACGCCGGAAAAGTCCTAAGGCCTAAGTAGGAATACTTAGTTCCCATAAATACATCTATAAACCAGTTTTTATACATAAAGGTTATATCTGAATTTACCCATTGTGCCTTGTTTAAAAACTTGTTCCAAGGAAGAAAATTATTCTGGTATTAAAATGTTCTCATCAAGTGCTTATATTTCTACTCCATTGCAGTAATGAGATTAAAGCATTTATCCCCCCCCCCCCTATAATAAATGAATCAAGGGATAGGTTTAGTAGAAGGTTTAGTACCTTCTACTAAAAGGTACACTCTTGGTGCTTGCCACTGGGCAATTTGCACATGTAAATAGAGAAGGGGGATGTCTGGGTGGTTGGTAGCTTTGGAGTTAATCCTTTGTTTTAAGTGAACATTGATCCCCTTGGATCCTTTTCTCTTTCCTCCATGCAGTGCCTTCAGTGCGGTATTTCTGAGTGGCACTGCAGTTGTAACCTGACTTCTCAACTATAGTAAAGTTGTGAGGAACATAGTAGATACTATCGGGTAAAAAAATAAATAGCAGACCAGTTGGAAAAAGTAAACTTAAGTTCTAAATCAAATTTAATGACTTCATAACGACTACAATCCTACATATAATGAGGTGCTATCTAAGTCTGAATACTGTCTCTATTGCAAAGCTATTGAAGCTAAACCCATAAACACTTCAGAGTGATGTGTAGGAAGCTCGCATTTGCATGTATGTTTCAATCCAAAAGGAATATATCTATCATTGGGTAAGAAACAATGAAAGTGGTTCTGCAAGGCTGGCACTATTGTTACAGTCCTTGGCAGGGGTGGGAAGAAATCTTATGAAAAATTAAAGTACAGAAAGCATGCTGTGCAGTCAAAGCTCATCAGTCTCCTGTTTCAACCCACCTACATTGCACATGAAGTTCTTTATGCAACATGTTTTTACAAATTATTTGCATTTAATAAATAGATGTATCAAATATATCATAAAGGACAGAAACCTTTGAAAATTTAAGAATTATGTCAAGGTGTTCAACCACTGGTCGTCCAAATTTTCAATTATTAATCAGGACTGGGGTTGCCGAGCTATTACCAACACTGCTTTGCTGAGTTCCAGTGCCTAAAGTTCCCTCCTGGTTCTCTCTTGCTAAGTTTCAGAGTCTCAGCTTTGGCCTCACTAATAATTCCTGTTTTGTCCCTGCTTCCTCTTTTCTCTTTTCTATTTTCTGTCAAGTGTTCCTGTAGTGGTGACTTTGCTACTGCCATAACAAAACTCCATGACTAAGGAAACCTGAAAAGGAAAGCATTTATTGTAGGGGTTCGCATGAGTCCATGACCATCATGGGGGAAAGTATGACAGCAGTCAGGCAGGCAGGCCAGCATGGTGCTGGAACAGTGGCTGAGAGCTTGTACTGTATCCATGAATAAGACACACACACACACACACACACACACACACACACACACACACACAGAGAGAGAGAGAGAGAGACAGAGAGAGACAGAGAGAGAGAGAGACAGAGACAGAGACAGAGACAGAGACAGAGTCAGACAGAGACAGAGACAGACAGAGAGAACACAAACTGAGGTTGGTTTGGACTTTTGGAACCTCAAAACCTACATCTGTTAACACATGACCTCCAACAAAGTCCTTCCCAAACAGTTTTGACATCCGAGGCCCACATATTGAAATACACATGCCTACTGGGGCTATTCTCATTCAAACCACTACAGCTTCCTTTACTCATCATGTAAACAGAAGGTTGCCAAGGAACCTGTGTCATTGCGATTCTGAGTATAGCCAGTTTCAATGGGATGAGCCTGGGAATTTCCCTGCCCACTGAACTACTACTGACCCTCCCAAGACTCATCCTCCAGCCTGTAAAAGATGCTACAGTAACCCTGAAACTCGTTTGTCATCTCTATCACCATAGTCATTTCAAAATCGGTCTATAGTAATATATGAAATTAGATTCTTAGGTGAAGAGTATATATTCTTTCTAGTTACAATTTTTTTAACTACAGTTCCTACTCTAGCCCCCAATATTTCTATCACATTTGACTGGCTGTGTTTCTGGATAAGGAGGTACAGGCAAGAACTTTGAAAAAAATCATTGGTCCTAAGCTTTGCTCGTTCTGTGTCCTTGGATGCTCACATTCCTTAAGGCAAGGATATTTCCCTTACCCAAGTCCATTCATGTTTTATGATGCTTTCACAAGGTCGTTTAGGGACAAAAATATTGAATGAATCAGAGAGAATAACGGGAACTATGTACCAACCACAAGCGATTGCCACTGGAGTGCGTTCCTCCCTCACAGACATCTTAAGGTCGTCTCCCTTGTGCTGGATGCACCCATTCAGTGATGATTAGATGACATGTGGTCAAAGGTCAGGCTTAGAGAAGCAGCACTTTTCCCACCCAGGTGATGTGGTCTCTGTTTATCTATGACACAGTGACATTAATTGCTAAGTAACTGAAATGAAATGGGATAGCCCAGCCTACAGTCTCTTGTTTTATTTTATCATCATTTTCAACAGACTCAAAATTGCATTACAACTTTCTAAACACAGGTTTTACTCTCAGTAGTTGGATTTTGTCTGTGTGTGTGTGTGTGTGTGTGTGTGTGTCACAGCTGAGAAAACTAACAGATCCCCACTACTTAGGGGATATTTTCATAGTACATTTAGAGCTTTTCTGTTTGAATCCCAGAGAGAAAGGGCTATTTTCAAACAGAAACTCTGTGTTCAAGGATTGCTCCATTTGAAAATCTCAAGGTCAAAGTGAAAAATAAAATGAAAACATGTTAGTGACCTAAAGTTTAAATGTGAAGAAGAAATGCTATCAAAAAATGCTCAGGAGAAAACAAACGGCACGTTATAGAGTGTGCTAATCATAGCAGGGTCCATAGAGCTATGCATCAAAAGGCTAAAACATGGGAGTTTTAAGGAATAGATGCATAAACATATTAAAAGCTGTGCTGGGGACAGCATTCGGTGGTGGATCCCTTGTATAACACTCTGGGTTGGTTATAGATTATACACGCATGTGCACACACACCCTGAGCTGGGAACATGACCCTATGGTAAAACACTTGCTTAGCATGCAGGAGGCCTTAATTGCATTCCCCATACTTAGGAATTAGAATAGAGTCACTAAAAAAAAAATAAACTCAAACCTTAGCATTCTCTCTATTTAGTGTGTTATTCACAGAGATGTCAGCTTCATCCATCTCGGCCTAGGCTGAGTATCAGTAAATGACTTAGAAGACTGTGTCAGACTAAGCCGTGTTGCTCCATTGCATGGTGAGTCTTTTCCCTCTGCACACTGATCTTTGCTGTGTAGTAAGTCTGACTCTTGTCGTAGATGCTCTTCATATTTATGGGTCCTGAGTTCTCCAGGGACCTTGAGCTTTTCCTCCACACAGGGGAGAGTCAATTGGGATTAGAAACCAAGTGTCAGCTACCTCAGGAATCCCAATACAGAATTTAGCACTCCTGGTCAACAAGATACTCTCCAGGGAGCCTGTCCTGCAGAAATCAATGACTGGATAGTATCCATCCAATAGGTGCGGGCTAGATGGAAGCTGCTTTTGTTCTCTATTACCAGCGGAGCGATGATGTTTATTTTATAAGCACGGGTAGTGAAGGAATATTTATTTTTAAAACATTCGGTTCTGTTGAATGATTTTGCATCCTGCAGGATTCATTTTCCTGATACTTCATCTAGGCAAACAAATCATTATGAGAAGGAATTCTTGTGAATGTTAGGATGAAAATGAAATGTGTCCCCATTTCAAACTTTGGCTTAAGTAAGACACTTAAAATATTAAGGAAATGAGGACATTCTCGTGGCTGATGCACAAACTCAGGTAAGTGGTTGGTGGAAGGTAAGAGCCACTGTAAGTTCATCTCTGGGACATAAGTGACCAGAGAGAGCTGTACTCATGGTACATATCAAAAGTGATTGTCCTGGGCATCTGAATTGGAATTATTCACTGCAACCCTATTGGAAAATAGGAAGTCTGTTTTATACTTATGTGTTTATTCCTATTTTACAGACTTTTATAGTATTGAATAAAGGGAAGGCCATCTTCCGGTTCAGTGCCACCTCCGCCCTGTACATTTTAACACCCTTCAATCCTCTTAGGAAAATAGCTATTAAGATTTTGGTACACTCATATCCTTTTGCAAGTGGTTGGTGTTAACTGTTTGTATTCATTGTGTCTTCTATGTATTATTAAGTTAAAAAAATGTGCATATACTCTATAGCTTTCATCTAATATCTTTTGTTGGTCAAGGAAATCTCTTTTTGTTTTTGTAGTGCTGAGAATTGAACCCGGGGCCTCAGAAATGTCAGGGAAACACCCTACCATTAAGGCACCCCTTCAGCCCTGAACCCTAGTCTACATTCCAGGATCCCAGCCAGGGAACGGTGCCAGCCACAGTAGATGGGTCTTTCCGTCTGAATTAACAAAGCAGTCACAATAATTCCCCAGAGACATGCAATGAGGCCCGTCTGTTAGAGTATTCTAGATTCTGTCAGATTGACAACTAACACTAGCTTTCATATATGTATTGAATCCCCTAAGTTTTGTGCAAGATCGCCATGTTTCTTGTCAACATCTTTGTACAGAGTTGCATAAAATTTTCAGTAAAATTAATCACACACAAAAAAACTATTTTCAAAGTAAAATACAGATTAGACACAGATATGATGTATGCCATTTTAAAGACCTTTGGGGGGATCATGTAAGCTTATAAGAATCTCAAGACACTTCAGGCTTAGCTAGTTAGTCAACTTTTCTGATCAGTTTTATGAAGTTGGCTGAATATCAGATTTAAGCCACAGAATATATGGGTCTGTTGTATAGCATTGTCTCTTTAGTGCAGATTCAGGAAAGAAGCTAAAACTGTTCTAAAAGGTTGAAGGGAGTTTGCCTCTGTGGTCGCCTTTGGGTTTAAAGGTTTCTGCAACTCAGTTCCGGCGTGGATATTGATCAGTGAAAAACCTTCATTTATGACTGAGTCTCTTTTGGTGGCCTTGGTCACAATTAGTATAAAAATACTATTGTAAGTATCATAAGGTCATACTAGCAAGATTTTTTTTAAAATCACAAATTCTAAAATCTAAAGAGTTGTCCAAACACAAGGCTCTGGGTTTGATTTGTTCCCTGGCACTACAAAAAACAATGACTAAAGAAGAAACGTTCATTTAAAAAAAATAAAACAAACAAACAAAAAAACAGCACTACACCAACAAAAGGAGATACAAAACAAAACAAGAAAGTAAAATAATAACTAACAAAAACAATAAAAGCAACAACAAAAAATAAAGGCCCTTCTTTTTGAGTCCAGTTGATCACAAGTAAATCGTTAGTCCTATTAATAGTCTATCATCGAACACTAAAGATGTACCTTATAAAAAGTGCCTATGCTCACTCAAAAGCTTTTCCATCTTAGTTTGCATTTCTAGTGCCATCATGTGGTCATTTGATGAAATCTTTCCCTACACCTAATGGAAATGTTTTGTGTGGTTAGTCGAGTGTAGTAGAAAGAATACCTGCTACTAAGACAGAAAACACATATTTTAAGATCCTGCGGATCATCTGTTTTCTCCAGGACGTAGCGGTTATTTCTGGCATTTCTAAAACACTTTTTACAGCCACTTTCAATGGCCCTATTACCTGTTCTTCTCTGACCTACCACTCAGTGCGTACACATTTCTCCAGCGGCATTGCTTCCGAGCATTTCATACTCACTGATTACTTTAATCTACGCGACCAATAACAAAGTCTGTCCAGCTTAACATCCGGGTGTTGAATGTAGGTGGAGCCAGAGGGTGGTTGAAGGCACAGAAAGGATAAGTGACCGATTGGCCCAAGAACAGGTGTCACTGTGGAATTTCAATTACATCCCAGTGGCGATGAGCCCTGACCTTCACACATCTCCCCTTCCATCTTCTCATGCTGTTGTGCTTACATAAACTCACTCAAAACACGGCTACTTAGCACTCTGCACCACGCTCTGCTTTGACCGTGACGTCAAAATTCTATCCATTAACGACGAGATCTCGGTATTGCAGAAATGCACCTTCCTCGAAAATTTACTATTCTAATTGTGCAATTAATTCACATCCATGCTTTCTGCTCAACAATGTTGCAAATAAAATTTAAATACATTTTAAAAGAGAGAAATGCATCCACCACCCCCCCAACCACCTCCACTTCCCGCTTAGAAAAAGCACCTTGGAAGGTAATCATGCTGGTATAAAAACAACCGCAATAGCAACTTGTATTCTTATGTCCTTCCATACTCTCATTTACTCTGAAATTGTGGAGGTCACACTATGATGCATATTTAGCATCATATGAAATTTGAGTGAAATGTAAGGAGATTAGGTAGTATTTGTGCACATGTTTACCCATGAGTCCTGTTGAACTGAGGTCTGGGTTTTTCAGTGTTACTTTGGTTTTTTTTAATACAATGCATGAACTTTCTTTTGTATGTTCCTTAACACTAACCTACATTATTCAGCATGTTAATCATGTGCACTATTTTGACAAACTGTGTATTTATGACAATGAGTAACCCTCCCGACTGGACAAAGAATGTGGAGTAAGTTTATTTTAAATGTTTGTTCCTGTACATATATTTGAGATTTTTGAAACTATTTCTCAATGTAGCCTTTAAATTAAACTGGAGAACATGTGTGATAAAGCCATTTATAGATGCAGCTTTAAAATAAGACAGCAGTCATTGGGTCCCAGGCTTGCTGGTGTCAGATCTAGGATTTCTCTTTACTCATATAATTGATACAAAGTCTACTAGAAAACTCAAGGGTTTTCTTTCAGGATCCAGTATTTGAAAAGAAAATTGATGGAAGTAACTACAGAAATATAGACAATATATGCTGGACTTTTTATTCCAGATAACCTCCACATTAATTGGGCTAATTAAGAATCAAAATGATTAAGCTGTAAATGCTACATTAAGAACCACAGTGTAGGGGAATGCCAGGGCAAGAAAGAGGGTGTGGCTGGGTTGGTGAGCAGGGGGAGAGGGGAGGGGATAGGGGATTTTCAGAGGGGAAAGCAGGAAAGTGGACAACATTTGAAATGTAAATAAAGTAAATATCTAATAATAATAAAGAACCATATTGAGTCTCTTGATCACTGGGATTTATCCAGGTTTATATCTATTTTAAGTATGATCATCAAGAACTTAACTAAAGTTTCAGGATTATAAAACTTGGAAATTCAGTTTATGGAAGGCTAAAATGTCTACAGTGGAAATTCAGGAAGCATTCTCAAGGGCTGGAAGCATTACTAATGACACTGGCCAGCTCTTGATGCCCCAGTAGAAGGAGAGGCAGTTATGTAACTGGAGCTCTGGATGTTTCAATCGCAGCTTTCGTGCCTGCCCATGTTCTGACACCTAGAACTCTCTGGTTTCTGACCTTTCACCCCCCACAGTGTTTCCCAAAGCCTCTTCTTCTAGTGCTTCTAAATGGAAGGTCAGATTCTGGGAAAAAAACAAAACAAAACAAACAAACAAAAAAAAAACCATAAGAAACTATGTATGTGATGGATTCTGAAACTATTCAAACTCACATGTTTCCTTTGTTGGTATCCATGTTTTCCGAGGACAACATGCTAAGAAGCTGATGTACTCTGAATGAAATTACAAAGTCCTTAATTGATTTGGCTACTTGTTTCTAGGTACACCTTCACAGGAATATATACTTTTGAATCACTAATAAAAATTATTGCAAGGGGCTTCTGTTTAGAAGATTTTACTTTCCTTCGCGACCCATGGAACTGGCTGGACTTCACTGTCATTACATTCGCGTAAGTGCCTTCTCTTTTGGAAACCTGAGAGAATACAGTTTGGTTTGCTGTCTATGCTCAGGTTTTTAAACAACATGCTCGAGTGGTAAAACATCCTGGCATGATTTGGGCACCTGAACTCCGTGTCTTAACATTTACCTCAAAAGGGTAAACCCATTCCACTGCTCCATGAGAATAGTAATAGCAATTTTAATAACACTTAAAACATCAGAAAATTTTGTAGCCAGGCAGGTGTGGCGAACACCTTTAATCCCAGCACTCAGGAGACAGAGGCAGGTGAATTTCTAAGTTCAAGGTCAGCCTGCTTTACAGAGTGAGTTCCAGGACAGCCAGGGCTATAGAGAGAAATCCTGTCTCACCCCCTACCCCCCAAAAAGAAAGAAAATATTGTATATTCTGGTCTCCTCACACAAATACTTGTAATACTGAAGCATAACTTATTTATCTCCTGAGCTGGAGGATGGTTTTGAAAGTTCACACAGCAAAATTTGCACTGGTCCCACAAACTTGCACTGAACTTTTCACTGATAGTCCTGTTGTGCCTCACCCCGTGGCTTCTTTTGTTACCTTTATAGAATAGTAGAAAGATTGTAGCCATGCTGGAAATAAGATCCTAAGGTGAAAAAGACATTTGATACATCATAAATCAAATAAATGGTTATTTCTTGAGCAGACATACCTTGCCTCTATTTCCCTTCTGATTCAATTTGTATTCCTCTCTCTCTCTCTCTCTCTCTCTCTCTCTCTCTCTCTCTCTCTCTCTCTCTCTCTCTCTCTCGCTCTCTCTCTCTCTCTCTCTCCCTCCCTCCCTCCCTCCCTCCCTCCCTCCCTCCCTCCCTCTCCCTCCCTCCCTCCCTCCCTCTCTTGTTTTTAGGCTCTTCTTTATTTTACTCAACACAAAGCTTTTCAATATACACTGAGTTGTATATTCAGTCCCTACTTTCCTGTCTTCTCCCTTTTGCTAGTGATAAATCACGCCCCTCCACACCAGGAAGAGATGAGAATAATAGGTAGCTATTCAAGAATAGTCAAAAGTAGGTATGGAGGACAGTGGATTAATACCACTTATCCCATCTGGGTAGCTGACTTTCTGGGCATCAGCAGGAGTGAAGGGATACACAGGACAGGAGATGGTACTGATCGGCTCCAAAGTGCAAATCCTGGATGTCTGACCTTAACTGTATAACTTTATGTCTGATTGGAATATGAAAGGTTCCCATGCGTTTCAGCCACAACTTTCAGGACAGTATTTGAGACTTCTCACTCTTGAGACTAAAATAGAAGTGATGACAGAGTGGCCTTGGGCCATGTAAGATGCTATTGTTAATTTATTTGTTCAACTTCTATTCAAACGTTATTTTAGGAAATGCGAGTCTTGAATAGTGGGGCAAGAGGCAATCTTTTATAATCGATAGTTCTGTTGGATGATTTCCTATATCATTTCTTTTCTAGCTGAAACCCTAGCCTGTGGATTTGGTTCCAGTTAACTAATTAATTTAGTTAATTTTCCCAATTCACATATAGTGTTTCTACCTTGCCTACCAAATGGCATCAAGATTGTATATTTTATGAAATTTACATTTAGTTGTGGTATTTATCATGAAAAATAAGACTACATTGATGAAGTCTAAATTTTAATTTGCAACTTACACTATTTAAAAGCAGCAAAGATCTTCATAAAATATCAGATAAATGCTAGTGTCTTTTCAATCTTAAATCATTTACAGGTAAGTAACAAAGTTTGTATACCTAGGTAATTTTTAGCTATTCACACATTTAGAGGATTGAGTCTAAAGACCATTCCCACATTTCTAATTAGAAGCAATTACTATAAAGCATAAGGTAATTGTACCTACAAAACTTTCTTTGCTTCCTGTTATTGTGTCTGTGTGTGAACTCCTCATTACAGATATGTGACGGAGTTTGTGGACCTGGGCAATGTCTCAGCATTGAGAACATTCAGAGTTCTTCGAGCATTGAAAACTATTTCAGTCATTCCAGGTGAGAGCTATATGAAAGCATGTAGGTTAATCAGTGAGTTAACTCTGAGACTTTTTCAACTGAGCCTCCTTGCTTGCCATTCATCATTACAGAAAGCTGAGAATCATAAGACTGAGTACTTCCTATAAGATTACTCTCTCTGGAGGTTTTATCAACCTTTGTGTTTAATTTGTGGACACTCTGATATTCAACCCAACCAACTTTTACTATATAATGTATTTTTGTGCCGGACAGTGGTGGTATACACCTTTAATTCCAGCACTTGGGAGGCAGAGGCAGGCGGATTTCTGAGTTCGAGGCCAGCCTGGTCTACAGAGTGAGTTTCAAGACAGCCAGGGCTACACAGAGAAACCCTGTCTCGAGAAAAAAAAAGTATTTTTGTAATGTCAATGTTATAAAGAATTTGTTCCCTATTATATGTATAAATTTTTCATTTTTATTCATTATACCCATTGATGCCTATGCAAAAACAATCCCATTCTTTGCTAACAAAAGACCAATTATAAGACTTAAAGAATAACCTACAACAGCATGAATGCTATGTTCTTAAATGAAGCTACACTCTCGAACTTTTTATAGGACAATGTCCCTGCCATGGGCCACATTTTGGGACTTACACGTTTATTTAGTGTCTCCGAGAGACTTGTGTGAAGGACTTATTTAATATTTCAGATGCTTGATACACTTCTTTCTCTCAGGCCTGAAGACCATCGTGGGGGCCCTGATCCAGTCGGTGAAGAAGCTGTCTGACGTCATGATACTCACTGTGTTCTGTCTCAGTGTGTTCGCACTCATCGGGTTGCAGCTCTTCATGGGCAACCTGAGGAATAAATGTGTACAGTGGCCTCCCACCAACGCTTCCCTTGAGGAACATAGCATAGAGAAGAATATAACTATGGATTACAATGGCACACTTGTAAATGAAACCGTGTTCGAGTTTGACTGGAAATCATACATTCAAGACTCAAGTAAGAACCATCAATATGTGTACTTATCCTTTCATAGTCTGCCTGCTTCCTGTCTAGTCACAGACTAAACATGATCACAAGGATGTTGTAGTCACTTAGAAAATTATCTGATGTAAATTTTGAAAATATTTACACACCTTATTTCTTTTATTATTCTTTAATCTTTCTTTACTTTAATCTTTCAGTCATTATCCCACTTCCAGTCTGCCCTCTGACTAGTCCTCATCCCATACCTCCTCCCTCCTACCCCATTTCCAAGAGGATGTCCCTACACCCCGCCCACACCCCACCCCACCAAACCTCCCCACTCCCTGGGATCTCAAGTCTCTCAAGGGTTAAGTTTATCTTCTCTGACTGAACCCAGACCTGGCAGTCTTCTGCTGTATATGTGTCAGGGGCCTCATATCAGCTGGTACATGCTGCCTGGTTGGTGGCTCAGTGTCTGAGAGGTCTCGGGGATCCAGGTTAGTTGAGACTGCTGGTCTTCCTATGGGGTGGTCATCCTCCTCAGCTTCTTCCAGCCTTTCCCTAATTCAACTGCAGGAGTTCCTGGCTTCTGTCCATTGGTTGGGTGTATCTGCATCTGACTCTTTCAGCTGCTTGTTGGGGCTCTCAGATTGCAGCCATGCTAGGCTCCTGTCCATAAGCACACCATATCATCAGTAATAGTATCAGGCCTTGGAGTCTCCCCTTGGGCTGGATCCCTAATTAGGCTGGCACTGGACGTCCTTTCCCTCAGTCTCTTCTCCATTTTAGTTCCTGCAGTTCTTTTAGACAGGAACAATTCTGGGTCAGAGTTTTTGACTTTGGGATGGCAACCCCATCCCTCCACTTGATGTCCTGTCTTTCTACTGGAGGTGGGCTCTACAAGTTCCTTCTACCCACGGTTGGGCATTTCACCTAAGGTCCCTCCCCCTGAGCGTCTCTCACCTTCCTGGTCTCTGGTACATTCTAGAGGGTCACCCCACCTCCTACCTCCTGAGGTGGCCTGTTTCCATTCTCTTTTTTCTGTTGTTCCTATCTACTCATTTCACTTCTTGAAAGGATACAAAATCCCAACTAAGTTATAGGGGGATAATGAACGTCGCTTTATTTCTAATACTGCTAATACTTTTTTTTCTTTTTTTTTTTTTTTTTTTTTTTTTTTTTTTTTTTGGTTTTTCGAGACAGGGTTTCTCTGTATAGCCCTGGCTGTCCTGGAACTCACTTTGTAGACCAGGCTGGCCTCGAACTCAGAAATCCGCCTGCCTCTGCCTCCCGAGTGCTGGGATTAAAGGTGTGCGCCACCACGCCCGGCGCTAATACTTTTTGAATGAGTAGTTGCAATGGGATAATGGTTTTTCTGAGGATACTGTGTGAGCATACAACCTACTGGACACAACCTGAGGTTGTTTCTTCCTTGTCAATCTTTGATGGAAAGGAAATGGATGGCCAAGGAAAGTCTTGCAGACATGGCTCCTCTAGTAATGAAAGATGTGAACTCTTGAGAACTAGGGAGAACTGATAAGATTTGATGTTCGCCTACTCTAATTGTTTTAACTTTAATATTTAAGATGTTCTACATTTTTCATTAATTTGTAAGAAATATTATTTGTTTTATATTCAATTCTAAAATATTTCATTTCATTAAAATATTCAGATAGTTGATACAATTTGTGTCAATTGACATATATACTACGAACTGAAAAATGTAAGTTATAATTAATTTGAAAGTTTTAACAGGGATTGAAAATATGAAAATAGAACAAGAAAATATATCATTTTTTTCTTTTGAAATATGTAGTTATTTTTGAGATACCCATCATTGTCATCTTCTTTGGATGATGAACTTTTTCTTTATTTTACAAAAGTAGTAGAAAATACTGATACCTTTTCATAAATGTTCCCTAAGTACCCATGGTTGTCACTAACATTCCACTAATAATGAAAAGAAAAAAACCTCGTACAGTTGATTATCGATACCTTTAATTTAATAACAGAATTTGAAGGAAGAAAAGGAAAAAACTCATGTGTTTAAGTGGATGATAAGATACTTGTAAACTCACTTAGTGAACCAAAAAGTAAGACCTGACTTTCCTACTCTTCTTTTAATGTGTTTCACAATGCAAGTGTGTATCATGTGGCTTTCTCTTTTTTTCAAACAGGATATCATTATTTCCTGGAGGGTGTTTTAGATGCACTGCTGTGTGGAAATAGCTCTGATGCAGGGTAAGCTGATCACGCGTGTGAGATGTATGTGTAGTATGTCCCCATACATATGTTTGTATATGGATGTGTCTGTGTGTATCTTTGGCTCTAGAAATTGACTGATAACAGCAACTAACTTTATGCATACTAATTGTCAGTAACTATGATATAAATAAAACAAGAAATTATCTAAATATTAAAGTTTCATCTGTAAAGCAAGAAGCAACACTTTGATCTGTAATGCTATTTTCTTGGTGTACGTATAAAGCTATGAATCACCTTTGGAGACTTCACAGTGAGGGGAAAAGGTTACTAAGCAATATCAATACCTTGCAGCTAATAAGATAGATACTATGGAGTCAAAGGTGGGAAATGTATCAGCAATTCGGATTCCACACGCCTGTGTCCTTTAAGTAGTGACTAGATTATTTTGTAAGTGTAGGCTTCTACCAGAGTAAGAAGACAGCAGAATGTCTTGTCATACTTTCTTTTTCCCCATTTGCAGCCAATGTCCAGAAGGATATATGTGTGTAAAAGCTGGTAGAAACCCTAATTATGGTTACACAAGCTTTGATACCTTCAGTTGGGCATTTTTGTCCCTGTTTCGACTGATGACTCAGGACTTCTGGGAAAATCTATACCAACTGGTGAGAATCTGAAAATTTAAGTAAAAGCGTGTAAGAACACAAACTGAGTCATGAAACACAACCCGCAGCATGATACAGTAGAGAAAGAATGACTCGGACTCCTCTAACCCATTGATTACAATACGCATTAAATGGAGTAACGCCAAGGAGAGTAATTCTGTTCTGTTTCTCCATGCCTTGAATTCTATTTCTCATTCCTCTTAGATACAATTTCTCCTAAGCAAAAGCCAAGTCTTCCCTCTGCCCTGTCCTCTGCTCAAGTATTACCTTTTCCATTGGTCTCTTTAATTTCCATGAAAGGCTCAGCTTTTTCATGGTGGTCCCCATTGCTTTCTATCAACTGTTATTCCTGGTGAATCCAAGAATCCCTTATTATGACTATGAATGCTTATCTTAAAGAAGAAAGAAGAGATAGAGGTTAAAGAAATACTGATGGGACACAATGTTAATTTTGTCAGAGTTCTGCCACATACACAAGTAAGTTAAAATGTGAAGTCACCCAATACCGACATAATTGTAAAAATAATTCTCATATTCTTGTTTCTAGACATTGCGTGCTGCTGGCAAAACCTACATGATATTTTTTGTGCTGGTCATTTTCTTGGGCTCATTCTACCTGATAAACTTGATCCTGGCTGTGGTGGCCATGGCCTATGAGGAGCAGAATCAGGCCACACTGGAGGAGGCTGAACAGAAAGAGGCAGAATTTCAGCAGATGTTGGAGCAACTTAAGAAGCAGCAAGAGGCTGCACAGGTACTCAGCAGTTCAAGTAGGTCTTATCTCCGACCTTCATTTCTCTAGTCTTCTGGTGTCACCTCTTTCACTGCCATGTTACAAAGAGCTGTAATGAAACAAAAGGCAGAGTCATCTGACAGGATGTGAGAAAGCTGAGCACATCAAACTCCAAGGACTTCTATGTATGGGTCATCTTTTTAGTTTGAATTGGCCTAGTCACATCACTAAGTTGTACAGAGCTGTTTTACACTAGCTACAGAAGATGCTTCTTATGTTATTTTTATCACTTTAAATAGAATCAAGAAGAAAAGAGAAATAGTAACTTTGGGCTTTTTTGCCCCCCCCCAAGTTTAAAATCTTTTACTCAAATATACTAGCATTAGAAAAAGTATCATAAGACAACAATCTTTTCTGACAAGCAAATTCATTAGTTGACATATAAAACCCATTTGGCCATTTCATTAAAGTAATTTATTATTTTCTTTATTCAGAAATACAATGTCTTTAGGTGGGGTTGTTCAATTTCCTTTTAATAAAATGTTCTCTTGGTCAAAACCATCCACTAGGCAAAGAAGCATCATTAGCAATATGGAGTACTACAAGAGGTTTACTTGACCTTTCCATGGCTTGTCAGTGTACCTGACTCACTGAATGAAAAAAAAAAAAATGAATCCAATTGCCCACGTTTCCTTGTGGTTTCTAAATGGGACATACGAATTCATTATGTGTATTTTCAAAAAGACTAATTAAACTATTTAAATCAAATTTATTTGTAACCATCTTGACCATAAAAAAAAAAAAGAGTTACTTCAAGCATGCTAATTTATCTGCTACAGTTCTAGATTAAGGGAATTGTGGGAAGAATGTTGACTAAGAAGTTCTAACTTCTTCATAACAGAACAAGCTGTGACCACACAGCATCTTACCCCATAACTAGTAAGAGCCAACATTGATATGAAGATAGTTGGGATGGCTTTTAGAGAACTGAACATCTTTTAACTTGCTTAGCAGAAAGCTCTCAACTCTCTCCTTTCTATAGATAACTGTATCAGGGGAGAGTGAGGAAGAAACTGTGATATGTTTCATAACGCTGATTATGTGGAACATCTCCACATATGTTGATACTATGTGGAAGATATTGAACACTTTGATAAGCATGGAAACCTGAGAGGACCCCTGCTCACTACCTCATTACCAGCTTTGAATAGAATCTTGAGTTATTCTTGACTGCCAATGAATCTTACGAATCTCTGCGGCATCAGACAAAGTTAATAAATGTTACCATGGAGAAAAGTAGATTATTTTTAAAATTCATTATTAGTTAAAAAGAAAAAAAAACTTCCCTTCATACCTGGAAAACATCATCTAGATGTTGGTTTCAGTTAGCTTGCATTTTGGACATGACACACCAAACTTGAGCATCTTAAAGATTTAATGCAGTCGTTTCTTGCAACACACTGAATTGGTTTCTCCTCTATATAGCAGGCAGCGGCTACAACAGCCTCAGAACATTCCAGGGAGCCCAGTGCAGCAGGCAGGCTCTCAGATAGCTCTTCAGAAGCCTCTAAGTTGAGTTCGAAGAGTGCTAAAGAAAGACGAAATCGGAGGAAAAAAAGGAAACAGAAAGAGCAGTCTGGAGGAGAAGAGAAAGATGATGATGAATTCCACAAGTCTGAGTCTGAAGACAGCATCAGGAGGAAGGGGTTTCGCTTCTCCATAGAAGGGAATAGACTGACATATGAAAAGAGGTACTCTTCCCCGCATCAGGTACGCACTGCAGAGTTCTTGGATACACCGATGAGAGTGAGCCATCTGAGAGAGAATTTAAATAGATGGATGGGTTTTCATCAACCGAATTGACTACTGTTGCATTACACTTAAAACTGTTTTTTCCCCTCTATGTAGTTATGTGAAAGTTTTACTTCCCATCCACATATATGCAAATCCACTCTTAGGTGCTTTTGAAATAACACAGGATTGGAAGACAGGAGAACTGGCTTTTCATGTTAAATGTGCCTTCTGGTAATTGTAATGACATTTAATCTTGCAGCTATTCTAACCACATCAACAAAATGTAGACTAGGGGTTAGCTACTCAGAAATGTACCTTTGGTTAATTTAAGGCACCATGTTGGTTGTCATCCCATAACTTCTTTATCAATTATCCCATGAACTTTAAAAATATTAGCCATGATAAACTTTATAGAAAAGTGCATCATTCAGAATTTCGAAATTTTTACTTTCTGGTTCTACAAGTAATCTGTTTTACAGCTGTGTCAAAAAAATAAATAACATGGTTTTAGGAAACTGAACTAAAATAGTCTGTGAAAACTATTGTTGGAATTATCCAAAAGGAGAGAGAAATTAAAAACCGTTGCTGTCTTGCTGCCCATGTTCATTGTAGGTGGATACATACATAGAGAGATTTTTAAGGATGTCTCTGTTTAAATTTGAGACGTGGTGGCTGGGTATTTTTTTTTCTCCCATTACTTTTAGGCTGCACTCCAGCTATCTGTTATTTAATATCAATGGCTGGAAGCCATACTGTATAGAACTAATTTAATCTCATCTGAATGCCAATAAATTATATTAATCAGAAGGAATGTGCTACCCTCTCTAAAATAACAATGCAATATTCTTCAACTTAAACTTGCAAAACTATTTCAACAGGCAGTTCTAATGTAATTTTACTTTTTGTCATGTGTTTCAAACTTTCAGTCTCTGTTAAGCATTCGTGGTTCCCTGTTCTCCCCAAGACGCAATAGCAGAACAAGTCTTTTCAGCTTTAGAGGGCGAGCCAAGGATGTGGGGTCTGAGAATGACTTTGCTGATGATGAACACAGCACCTTTGAGGATAATGAGAGCCGTAGAGACTCACTGTTCGTTCCCCGAAGACACGGAGAGCGACGCAACAGTAACCTGAGCCAGACCAGCAGGTCCTCCCGAATGCTGGCGGTGTTTCCAGCCAATGGGAAGATGCACAGCACGGTGGATTGCAATGGTGTGGTTTCCTTGGTTGGTGGACCCTCAGTTCCCACATCGCCAGTTGGACAGCTTCTGCCAGAGGTGATAATAGATAAGCCAGCTACTGATGACAATGTAAGAAAGTTTTACATAGTTCAGGCATGGCTGGCCTATGATTGCTGCACCAGCCAGTGTTTCTACAGAATGGAACTCTTGAGAATGATTCCTGGTTGGTCGAGCTGAGAATGCACCTGCATCTTGTAGCACCTTTAATAGACTAACCAGCTAAATGTTAGCGCCTCGGCACTCCTTGCACAAACCTGAATGCATTACCTACTGTATATGCTAAGGATTAATTGAACAATAATTACTTCCTTGGATGATTTGCTATGTACCCATACCGAATTTACATATGAAGACATCACCCCTAGTGCCCTATTATTGTAAGATTAAATGAATGACTTTTTAGTGTAAAGGGTGTATAGTAAATCTTCCCACTAAACTCTTACAGTTTATCTGGGCTTTAGTTCAGATTTTCAAAAACACTGTGCTTAGATAGCTTCATCATTACCTACATTTTCTAAGGATCATATTTATCTCACTAAGAAAGAAATGCTGATATAGGTATTCACAAAACAATCTACACAGAGACACCAATAAATTATTAATCCAGATAAAATAATTGGAAATATATCAGCATGACGAGGCATGACTCGGTGTAAATCAGATGACTTATTGCTTTGGTATCCTGGATGAAACTGTTGCCCCTGCATCACATGCATGGATCAGCATATACTTTATAATAAATGAGTATATGTCTTATGCTTAGAAATTGAGATGACAGCTAAGTGTGTTATGGTCTTCGGTATTTTCTTAAAATTAAACAGCTACTTTCTCGAAAGTGAAAAATGGCCTGACCATATATAAGATTTTAAGGCATTAAGATTTGACAGTATGTTCATTAATTGAAAACAAGCTATAAATGCCTATGCAAAGCTTTACTAACTATATTTTGATCGCATCCTATTTCATAAGAGTATAAAATCAAGGAGGGGTCAAAATTTTATATTTTCCTTTATGACTACATGGTTAACTGTTTGAATATTCCAGGTTAATGATCCAATAAGTCACCAGTATCTGCCATTGGCCATCAAAGATGAAGACGCATGACGCATGTCTTTCATGAAAATCACTGTCTCCATTTATTTCTGTGCTGTATTGCTCAAGCTAGTCATGTAATGCCTTAGCATTTGCTTTGCAGGGAACAACCACTGAAACTGAGATGAGAAAGAGGAGGTCGAGCTCTTTCCATGTTTCCATGGACTTTCTAGAAGATCCTTCCCAGAGGCAAAGGGCAATGAGCATAGCCAGCATCTTAACAAATACAGTAGAAGGTTGGTAACAAACCCTACCTCCCTCAGTTCAGCCATCTTGCAATATCTTGTTGGAGTCAACTCTCTCTACTTATGTGTTGGCAAGTACACTCTATGAACAAAAGTAAAAGGAACAGTCCTACTAGCAAATGGCTGGTGATGTATTCTGAAAGTATTACATACTAAATTCAATGTTCTAAACTTCTGAACTTTTAATGTCTTAATAAGTATGTGGGAACAGCTAGAGGTTTCTAATCCATTAGTCACAAATCCTTTGTTGTAATGTGCTTCAAACTTCAGCAGCATGGCCCCTTACATTATGATCTGAAATAATTTTAAGACTGGAGAAAAGAATAAGTCACTTTCACAAAATCAAAGCATAAAGAATGATTTCTTTATATATTACATTAATCCTTGTCCTAAATCTTAAAATTGTGTAGCCTATCAGTAACAAGAAATTTTACACAGAGTGAATAGTTCCAGGCTATGTTTCCATGGAACCTTTGTCTATATGCCCAACCACTGTAATAGAGGCCAAGTGTTAAGCAACACTGTCTATGCAAAAACAAAACAAAAAGTTTTCTTTCCTATCTCTATGTACATGACTAATGATACTGTACCATTTTATCAAGTAATTATCTTTGCAGCAAAGAGAAATATGTTTGCTACTGAGAGCATGTTTAGTGGATCTAAAATAAATTTGTAAATTTGTAAGTCAGTAATGGTGTTCTTTCAGAATCTAAGGCCATGATCTTCTTTAAATGATAGAATCACTGTGTCCTAGCTCTAGATGGTTCAAATAATTGGTTATTGTTTCTTCTATTTTTTTTTTAAATCTAGAACTAGAAGAATCCAGGCAGAAATGTCCACCCTGTTGGTATAAATTTTCCAACATATTCTTAATTTGGGACTGTTCTCCATATTGGCTGAAAGTTAAACATATTGTCAACCTGGTGGTGATGGACCCATTTGTTGATCTGGCCATTACCATCTGCATTGTGTTAAATACGCTCTTCATGGCTATGGAGCACTACCCCATGACTGAACATTTCAACCATGTTCTTACAGTGGGAAACTTGGTAAGTGTGCAAGAAGGTAAATAAATGAGCTTGGTCTTCAAATTTTCTGCTTAAGAAACTGTTTATTATCTTCAATAGTTTATTAGACCTCTTTCAACCACAATTCCTGCATCCCTAAGGCAATAATATCCAGACGGGTACACACTACCTTTTGCCAAATAATGGCCTTTAATGTCTGTGCAAAAACTGAGAAATAGAACATAGACCTGTAATAATAATTTAAAAAGTCAGTAATGGTGTTCTTTCAGAATCTAAGGCCATGTTCTTCTTTAAATGATAAGATCACTCTGTCCTAGCTCCAGATGGTTCAAATAAGGTCATGAGTTCTCTTCCTTATATGCTCTTTCAAAGAATGATAACACAAAAGTGTCTCCATCTTTTTTCCTTCCAGGGTCAAGGGAGTCTAAGTTCTGTTCTAGATTCATATCATGAAATATTGACAGTACCTAGTGCATTTTGTACATCATATGATTAGTAAGCCCATTTTTAGTGAAAGTTTCGACAATATTCTCCATTTTTTACTTTGAAGCATAAATTGTTAAAATATTTTCCAGCAGACTCAACTTAAAAGTCTCAGGTTTTTATTTGAAGAAAGAACTATCTAAAGTATAACATGCATTCTATATAATATCTAGGAGAATGTTTAGTATCTTGCTGATAAAGACAATGTAAATATGCATATGCTATAGTGGATTTATATTTTTAAATCTCTACTATTTAGATTCTGGAAACGCACTTTTAGTGCATGTGACTAATATTAATGATAGTGATGAGAATAATATAAGATACACATGATTTGAAGGGAATAAAGATAAACTTACAAATAAAATGTTTTGGGGCAAAATCTTGTCTAGGTGACATGAGGTCTGGAAGTTGGTTAATAATAGATGGGCATTTTATATACCTTGAAATATTGTTCTCTTCATCTGTAATAAAATAGTTACAGCATTTACACTATCTGGTTATTGGAGCTTCTATGAGCATAAAACAGTAAACTAATATAAACCAGCATTGTCAAATAAACTTGTAGGATAATCTTAGGATCAATAATGGAAAAGTAGAAGTAGCATTAGTCTTTTATATATATATATATATATATATATATATATATATATATATATATATATATATGTATATACATATATATATATAATATTATCTTTGATGTTATCACTATCTAAGATAATTTAAATAATATGGTTTTGCTTTTAGGTCTTCACTGGGATTTTCACAGCAGAAATGTTCCTGAAAATCATCGCAATGGATCCTTACTATTACTTCCAAGAAGGCTGGAATATCTTTGATGGTTTCATTGTGACACTCAGCCTGGTAGAACTTGGCCTTGCCAATGTGGAAGGATTGTCAGTTCTCCGTTCATTTCGACTGGTAAACAAGACAACTGCAATAATAACTGTTTTCCCCAGTGGTGTTCTCTCATAGTGCTTCCCTATACTTTTCCACAAAACTATTATCATTTTAAGTTTTTGTGTAGGCTGATACCTCTAAATGGGGAATAATATCTCTCAGGTAATATTTGTATATTTTTTTACAAAGGCAACTTTCTTCTGAAAAGCCTATTTATGTAAACTTTCTAATATTATCATTTATAAGTTTGCAGTGCTGGGTTACATAACCCAGAGCCTTGAGCTGTCACTAGCCCCGTCACGTGAACACTGATATCTTTTTCTATTGCTGTGTTGATAATGTGTTCTTTCTAATGACTTGGACAATTAATACTTTCAACCTGAAGAAGTGTGTTTAATAGAAATGGTTAATAACTTAATAAATGTTGAAAATGTAAATAACTCTTCGATATTCACATAAAATGTATGCATGTAATTCTACTTCTAAAAAATATGTTCCATAAAAACAAAAGTTTGCAGGTCTATTAAGGATAGATAGATAGATAGATAGATAGATAGATAGATAGATAGATAGATTCATACAAATTCCCTGAAGATTGAGGAAGAGTCATAGCAAATAATCCAGGTTTAACAATACATTGCATTTATTTATATTTTTCCTCTGTTATAATATTAATAGATAATAAATATTTTTCATTTTATTTTCATCAATGCTCTCAATGCAATGTTACTTAGAACCTTTTTGACAAATGAATCCTTTGGCAGAAATTATTCACATTCAGATATCAATATGACACTATAAAACTTGGAAGATGGTCTCAGAGAAACAAATTAAAGAATATAGTTTCTAATATGCAACTAGGAAATCACTTTCAGAGAAGATGAGCCACATTATTAAAATCTGGAAAAGCTAGATTCTTCCTATGAGGGTCTAAATATTAACTATGAACCTGAGAAAGTTAGAGCAAGATAATGTAAGCAGAATTTTTTAGGGGTGTGTAGTGCTAGCAACGGATCTCATGGCTGCATGCCCACTAAGGAGGTGTTCTGTCTCTGAGCTGCAGCCCCTTATTCTTTAGTAAGTCTCAAGATAATTAATGCTTGTGAAGATCATAATAATGTATATTAATTTGTTCTCATTTTCTAGCTCCGAGTGTTCAAGTTGGCAAAGTCTTGGCCCACACTGAATATGCTCATTAAGATCATTGGTAACTCGGTGGGAGCACTGGGCAACCTGACTCTGGTGTTGGCCATCATTGTCTTTATTTTTGCCGTGGTTGGCATGCAGCTGTTTGGAAAAAGTTACAAAGATTGTGTCTGCAAAATTGCCACTGACTGCAAACTCCCACGTTGGCACATGAACGACTTCTTCCACTCGTTCCTGATCGTGTTCCGCGTGCTGTGTGGGGAGTGGATAGAGACCATGTGGGACTGCATGGAGGTGGCAGGACAAGCTATGTGCCTTACTGTCTTCATGATGGTCATGGTGATTGGGAACCTTGTGGTATGTACCCAAGTTAGATATGCATTTCAGAAATACATCAATAACATAACAAATTTGTGCCCAATTTATTAAAAAATGACTTTCATGATAAATAATTTTAAATGCCTCTGATCTTAAGATATGTTTATCTTCTTATTCTAAAAATATACCGCAACATGGCAAAGTATAGTATCACAATCTACTATGGTAATATAGAAATACATCTTAAAACAAATGTATGCACATTAATATTACCTATGATATTTTACTCTCAAATCCATATTTTACAGCTCTATTTTTTTAAGACAAGGTTTCTTTCTGTATCCCTGGCTGTCCTGGAACTTGCTCTGTAGATCTAGCTGGGCTTGAACTCAGAGATCCACCTGCCTCTCCATCCCAAGTACTTGGATTAAAGTGATTGTGCCACCTGGCTTCTCAACTCTATTTTATTCAGTCACTTCATTGCATTTAGTTATTAAATTGCATAGGACTGTTAAAAATTTACACAAATATGTTATGTGCGTGTGTTTGTGTGTGATGTCTATGTGTGCGTGTGCATGTGAGGGAGAAAGGGGGCAATTTTTGCTATAGAATAGTGCTAACAAGAATGGTCCATGCATATGTTGAAGACTTTCATTCTAAATTTGGTCATGACTATGATTTTTTTCAGTTATCATCCAACAACACAAAATCATGAAGAGAGAAAACCCAAAATACATTTAAATAAATAATTGCAAATATTAATCATTTTTAAATTTGGAATTGTTAAAGTATCTCAGTAAATATATCTTCTTTTACTCATATAATATTAAATATAATGATAAACTAATTCATTCAAGTTCTTCATTTCATGTATGGGAGATCTTGAGAGCAGTAGAAAGAATGCCTCATGTACATAGAGATGGAGCAATATCACAAATTCAGAGTGCTCAAAACTTTTCTAGGGCGGAGTGTTGAACCCAGGGCCTCATGTTTTCTGGTCTTGGCCCACTTAACTTCTAGCAATGCCTGTGCTGTATCTTGCTCATATAGCATTCGGTTATTCATTCTATAGCTAAAGGAATAAGCCATCCTATGTCCTCTGTGTTGTGGTGAACACATACTTATGTCTGTTTTCAAGGTCTTGAACCTCTTTCTGGCCTTGCTTCTGAGCTCATTTAGTGCAGACAACCTTGCAGCCACTGATGATGACAATGAGATGAACAACCTGCAGATTGCTGTGGACAGGATGCACAAAGGAATAGCTTATGTAAAAAGAAAAATATATGAATTCATTCAACAATCCTTTGTTAAGAAACAGAAGATTCTAGATGAAATTAAGCCACTTGATGATCTAAACAACAGAAAAGACAATTGTATCTCTAACCACACAACAGAAATTGGGAAAGATCTGGACTGTCTGAAAGATGTGAATGGAACCACAAGTGGCATAGGGACGGGCAGCAGTGTGGAGAAGTACATCATTGATGAGAGTGATTATATGTCATTCATAAACAACCCCAGCCTCACTGTGACTGTGCCCATTGCTGTGGGAGAGTCTGACTTTGAGAACTTAAACACAGAAGACTTTAGCAGTGAATCAGATCTAGAAGAAAGCAAAGAGGTAAGATGCTGTAAATTGGGGAGATGTATATGTATAAATATATGTATGGATTATACTTTCTGTATTAATGATTCTATAGAACCTTTTTGATATAATATCAAATATTATTTTATTGAGATTCCAAAAATCTTTTCTCAGGGAGATGAATGCCAAAGCAAAATGTAATATACTGTTGTATGAGTTTTCTCATTCTTAAAATCTGTTTGTTAAATGGGTACAAATAATGAATTAAAAACTAGCATCATTAGTTACTTAATCCTTGTAATGAACAGAAAGGAACATATTACTGTAAAGTTTCAAGTGAAAAAACAAAACAAAACAAAACAAAAGAAAAAAACAACCAGCTTTGGCTGGCTAAGAGCATGTAACCTGTGAGGGGTGGAACCCCACTTTGAACCTGAAGCCTTTGTCTTTAAGTTTTAATATTTTTGTGTGTGTCATCTCAGTTTAAATAACTGAGTGAACTTCAGAAAAAAAGTGCTCCCTACCAATTGTCACATTAAAATTACATAATGTCATAAAATAGCATGGTGCTAAGAAATAGATGGCTTACACACACACAAAAAAAAAAATTTATTCACAATCTGGAAAGCAGACATTTCAAGACCATGGTACTGCAGGGTCAGTGTCTGGGGAGGACTATTTGCTAAGGTTGTAGATGTCCACCTTCTCACTATGTCTTTACAAGGCCTGACTGATAGGTGCACTGAACAGAAATGGATCTCTTGTCTCTTCCTCAACTTGTAAGGGAATTACTCTATTGGATGAGAATCTTGGAGTCATTAGATAAGTAGAGCTCATTATCAAGCCAGACCTTCAGATATTTAGAGACTCTCAGTTTCAGCAATTGAATTTAGGATAGAAGAATGGGTAGGGGAATGTAATTCAGTCCATGAGGTCCTACTTGAAAATATTAAAGCTAAAACATTTGTGGATATTAGGACTGTCTCTAACTTGGGCTAACTTACCGTTACTATTTCTGAACAACCAACACATTCCTGTGTATATTGCTAGCTATGGTGTTCAGTGGTTTGTGTGTCCTGAATGGTTTTTTTTTCTCTAACTACATTTTCATCTTACAGTGGGATTTCTGTGATATAATGCTATTGCATGGAAGTCTCAAAGATAACAAAGCATATTTAGAGCTTGAGTAATCTAAATACTTTAAAGACACTCTATTCAAAGATACTCTATTCCTATTAAAAATCGACTGGTATATCAACCATAAGCAAGGGAAACAATGGTGTGTTTTGGTTGGTAGTTCCTAGAGCAGAAAGCATAGACACATGACATGATATTAGGTTGTTGAATATGTCTATTTAATGATGATTCAAGCTTTTATAAAAACTTTGGTGTCATATTGGAATTCCCACTTTTAGAAGTAGGAACTGATATTAAAACTAGCAGTGGCTGCATTGAGATATTTTGGGGTCTTCTCGTGAAAGAAGAGAAAGCAAAATAACACAGAAGTGAGACAGTGGGGAAACTACTAACTCCAATGAGATGGATTTAGTGTGGGAGGAAGATGGACTTTTTTTTTTAACTTACTGAATGTCTTAAGGACTACTATGTGAACATTGTCTTATTTAAAATGTTTACTTAGTACCTGGTGTTTTCTAGGAAATAAATGGTAGATGTCAACTGTGAAATAAATGTTTGTTGAGCATGGTACCTAATGACTAAAAGCCCATCATTGGGCAGGTAAAGTCAGAAAGATCAGGAACTCAACGTCTCAGCTAGATAGTGAGCTTCAGGGAAGCCTGAAACATATAAGATCACATCTAAAAGTAAAAATATCAACAAAACATCTTATTTAAACACATCATTCTAAATTTCTGACAAGATAAATTTCCAAAATTCGTTCTAGTTTGAATCTCCTCATCTTAAGTCCTTGAATCTATAGGCGTACATTTAATATTGGCTGAATAATAGTAGCAGCTACTTATTATGTACTGAATATTACTGATAAGCAATTGTATTGTAAAAAGTATCCATAAAATTATCTTTCCACTGAAAATTAACATGATTCGCATTTGTACAGCTTCTGTTTGCATTAATCAGGAATAGAAAGAGCACTGACATCTTCATCACTGATTGTCCACAGAACCCCTAGAGCCCATAGCCATTCTTTTCCCATGCTCTTGTAGCTCAGAAATCTGCTGATTTAAAAATCATGGATATTACAATAGTATAAACATTAGAGATGTAATGTTTCTAAATTACAAGCCATCGCCCAGTTAGAGTTTAAAAGCCAATATGTTACCCCATTTTTTTTAAATTTTAGTATATTAGAATAGATTGTGTCAATGCAATTTGCCTATTGTGCTAGTACCCAAACAGGGTGTATGGAGAATACCACCTGTCTTTATATTGAGAAGTTAGGGTAGTAGAGACCGACATTAGGGAAACTGATGATATGGGGCACTAAGGGCTGGTGTTTGAGCTTCCCTGCTGCTTTATAAGAACTACTGTCTCAATAGTGTCTTTTTCTTTGATATGACAGTGTTGCTTTGTTGAGAGTCATTAATAGTGATCATTTTGATTTTAATGCATACATTAGAAATATCTCCTAAGGCAGAATATACACAACAACATATTAACATTCATATATTTAATGCTATGGAGTATGATGGCTAATCTGCATTGTCTACTTGGCTAAATGTAGAACCACCTAGAAAACTGTAAGGTGCACCCCAAAGTACATCTATTAGGGAGTTTATATAAAGGGTTAACTAAGAAGAAAACTATGTTTAAATGGAAATGACACCCACCCAGGGACTGGGAGCACAGACTGAATAATAAAAGGAGAGGGGGAAGAAGAAATGAAGAAGGAGAAGAAGAAGAAGAAGAAGAAGAAGAAGAAGAAGAAGAAGAAGAAGAAGAAGAAGAAGAAGAAGAAGAAGAAGAAGAAGAAGAAGAAGGAAGAGGAGGAGGAGGAGCAGGAGTAGGAGGAGGAGAAGGAGGTGGAGGAGGAGGAGGAAAAGGAAGAGGAGGAAGAGGAGGAAGAGGAGGAGGGGGAGGAGGAAGAGGGGGAGAAAGAAGAGGAAGAGGAGGAAGAAGACGAAGATGACGACAATGATGACTACCAGCAGAGGCTGCTTTCCCTTTCTTGGTTTTCTTGCTCACCATGACATGCACTGCTCTAAACCAACATGCTCTCTCCCCACCATCATGCACTGCCTGCTCAGAAACTATGAGCCAAAAGAAAACGTTCTTCCATTTAAACTGCTTTGCCAAGTATTTTAACCCTTTGAGACAATAATAACTGATAAACAGAGCATCAGGAATCTCATTTATATATTTTTGTATAAAAGTATCAAGTCAGCGAAAGGCTAAGGTTAAAAACACGTCATGCTTTGTTCATAGATGAGTATGGGCTTCATTTATAGATAAGTTCCTTCCGTGCTAGTCTTTGTTGCATCTCTCTCTCTGTACATATGACAGTGCACTATATGACCCATCAGTTACAAAATCCCAATTATTTTTATCACTTATTAAAAAGTAAACTTTCGGGCTCAGGGGGTAAGAGCACTGACTGCTCTTCCAAAGGTCCTGAGTTCAAACCCCAGCAACCACATGGTGGCTCACAGCCATCCGTAATGAGATCTGACGCCCTCTTCTGGTGTGTCTGAAGACAGCTACAGTGTACTTAGATATAATAATAAATCTTAAAAATAAAAAGTAAACTTTCATTAATATACATTAATAATATCCCTGTAATAAACTAGGTCACAAAATAAAGACATCTCACGTTTAAAGTTAAAGCTGAGAAGAAAGAGACACCTGACTGGTTCCTTCCAAAGAAACCCCAAGCTGTGGCTTGTTCTGTTGCTGTTTTGTTTTGTTTCATTTTCAAGGTCATTTTCTCTACCAGAGAACATCTTTAAAAGCAAAAAAAAAAAAAAAAGGAAAAAAAAGGGAGCATGAATCCACGGTGAAGGGAAAATGCTCTTACCATCAGGGTCGCAGTTAGTAACTGATCATCTCACCTCATAAATAACCTGCCAAGTACATATGGATTGCACAGATCAGACGGTTTATATGGAAAAATATACCCAGCCTCTAATTAACTAGTCCATTAGGGAATTAATAAATTGAAGATTGATTAATAGCATATTAAATGCTAAAATGGATTTAACATATTTTATTAATTTCAAAACACTAAGAAACATACTTTAAAAAGCAAAAATTAATACCAACTTAAGAATAAAAAGGAACTAGTCTACTTCATTAAGTTTTAAAATAATAAAATACTTGTTTGACAACACTGGGTTGCATTGTTACCTAGGATCTTTAGAATATTGTATGAAACATGTCTGTGTGCAAAGTTGAGGTGAGCCCCTCCCTCAGAGCTATTGAGCTTCCTCCCTATTTGAGTAGCAGTGATAACTTAACCAAAGAACTGCACTTACTTTTTGTTTTAACAATGAGATAAATAATAATAAGCATACCTTTGCTTTTAGAGTTCTGAAGCAATGTTTTATCTCATGATTAAAATGTAACAAATTAAATGACGACATTGAGACTCCTTTATTTTATTTCATATAATAAGACTTGCAAACACACACAAACACACATGCACACACATGAGTATTTGCTTTTATGTCTATCTGTGTACTACTTACATATCTTCTTCCCACAAGATCAGATGAGGGCGTCAGAACCTCTGGAACTGGAGTTTTAGATGGTTGAGAGCTGCCATGTGGATGCGGGGAATTGAACTCAGGACATCTGGAAGAGAAGTCAGAGCTCTTAACCGCTGAACCATCTGTAGCCCATTACTAGTATTTTTAATGTTAGTATTATCCACAAGTATCCATAGATGTTTACAAAAAGGAACAGTATATCGGAACTCAAAGTAAAGCTTAGAAAATCAAGATAGCAGATATTGTATATGGCTATCTGACCTCAGGTCAGTTAAACTGAAGGTAAAATATAAGTCAGAAGACAGAATTGCATTTAAAAATAAGGAGATTAGGCCTTTATGTAACCAAAATTCCAGTAAAGGTGGTTGAGTTTGTACACACCAGTGTTTGTTGTCTTTTTATTTTTTTGTCTTACTGTCCCATTATATCCTCACTAGAAAGAAATATTTCGACAACTCAAAAGAATAAAGTTTGAATAGAAATAATGTAAGCCTCAGACTATCTTTATGAATTAAGATGCCAATATAAAAATAACAAGGAAAAACTGTCAGTCTGCATATATTCTTTACAAAGACTTTGGAAGAGTGAAAATTTTATGTAGGTAGCCTAAAAAAGTCAACATGTGAAATATGAATGTAAATACAGTCTAAATGAATTTTTTGAAGTGCATATCTATTTGCCTTCTACATAAAATGATATTTTGAAAATGTGTCAAAAGATAACATAGTGCCTTTTGGGTTCTTGCAATTTTCATTCCAGGCATTTCTCAGATAAGCCTTTTTCTTTTTTTCCATTTTTTATTAGGTATTTAGCTCATTTACATTTCCAATGCTATACCAAAAGTCCCCATACCCCCCCACTCCCCTACCCACCCACTCCCCCTTTTTGGCCCTGGCATTCCCCTGTACTGGGGCATATAAAGTTTGCAAGTCCAATGGGCCTCTCTTTGCAGTGATGGCCGACTAGGCCATCTTTTGATACATATGCAGCTAGAGACAAGAGCTCCGGGGTACTGCTTAGTTCATATTGTTGTTCCACCTATAGGGTTGCAATTCCCTTTAGTTCCTTGGGTGCTTTCTCTAGTTCCTCCATTGGGGGCCCTGTGGTCCATTCAATAGCTGACTGTGAGCATCCACTTCTGTGTTTGCTAGGCCATGGCATAGTCTCACAAGAGACAGCTATATCTGGGTCCTTTCAGCAAAATCTTGCTAGTGTATGCAATGGTGTCAGCATTTGGAAGCTGATCATGGGATGGATCTCTGGATATGGCAATCACTAGATGGTCCATCCTTTCATCACACTTCCAAACTTTGTCTCTGTAACTCCTTCCATGGGTGTTTTGTTTCCTATTCTAAGAAGGCAAAGTGTCCACACTTTGGTCTTCATTCTCTTGAGTTTAATGTTTTTAGCAAATTATATCTTATATCTTGGGTATCCTAAGTTTCTGGGCTAATATCCACTTATCAGTGAGTACATATTGTGAGAGTTCCTTTGTGATTGGGTTACCTCACTCAAGATGATTCCCTCCAGGTCCATCTATTTGGCTAGGAATTTCATAAATTCATTCTTTTTAATAGCTGAGTAGTACTCCATTGTGTAAATGTACCACATTTTTTGTATCCATTCCTCTGTTGAGGGGCATCTGGGTTCTTTCCAGCTTCTGGCTATTATAAATAAGGCTGCTATGAACATAGTGGAGCATGTGTCCTTCTTATCGGTTGGGGCATCTTCTGGATATATGCCCAGAAGAGGTATTGCTGGATCTTCCGGTATTACTATGTCCAATTTTCTGAGGAACCGCCAGACTGATTTCCAGAGTGGTTGTACAAGCCTGCAATCCCACCAACAATGGAGGAGTGTTCCTCTTTCTCCACATCCTTGCCAGCATCTGCTGTCACCTGAATTTTTCATCTTAGCCATTCTGACTGGTGTGAGGTGGAATCTCAGGGTTGTTTTGATTTGTATTTCCCTGATGATTAAAGATGTTGAACATTTTTTCAGGTGCTTCTCTGCCATTCGGTATTCCTCGGGTGAGAAATCTTTGTTCAGTTCTGAGCCCCATTTTTTAATGGGGTTATTTGATTTTATGGAGTCTACCTTCTTGAGTTCTTTATATATATTGGATATTAGAACCCCTGTCCGATTTGGGATAGGTAAAGATCCTTTCCCAATCTGTTGGTGGTCTTTTTGTCTTATTGACGGTGTCTTTTGCCTTGCAGAAGCTTTGCAATTTTATGAGGTCCCATTTATCGATTCTCGATCTTACAGCACAAGCCATTGCTGTTCTATTCAGGATTTTTTCCCCTGTACCCATATCTTCGAGGCTTTTCCCTACTTTCTCCTCTATAAGTTTCAGTGTCTCTGGTTTTATGTGGAGATCCTTAATCCACTTAGATTTGACCTTAGTACAAGGAGATAGTACTGGATCAATTCGAAATCTTCTACATGATAACAGCCAGTTGTGCCAGCACCATTTGTTGAAAATACTGTCTTTTTTCCACTGGATGGTTTTAGCTCCCTTGTCAAAGATCAAGTGACCATAGGTGTGTGGGTTCATCTCTGGGTCTTCAATTCTGTTCCATTGGTCTACTTGTCTGTCTCTATACCAGTACCATGCAGTTTTGATCACAATTGCGCTGTAATAAAGCTTTAGGTCAGGCATGGTGATTCCACCAGAGGTTCTTTTATCCTTGAGAAGAGTTTTTGCTATCCTAGGTTTTTTGTTATTCCAGATGGATCTGCCGATTGCCCTTTTTAATTCGTTGAAGAATTGAGTTGGAATTTTGATGGGGATTGCATTGAATCTGTAGATTGCTTTTGGCAAGATAGCCATTTTTACTATATTGATCCTGCCGATGCATGAGCATGGGAGATCTTTCCATCTTCTGAGATCTTCTTTAATTTCTTTCTTCAGAGACTTGAAGTTCTTGTCATAGAGATCTTTCACTTCCTTAGTTAGAGTCACGCCTAGGTATTTTATATTATTTGTGGCTATTGAGAAGGGTGTTGTTTCCCTAATTTCTTTCTCAGCCAGTTTGTCCTTTGTGTAGAGAAAGGCCATTGACTTGTTTGAGTTAATTTTATATCCAGCTACTTCACTGAAGCTGTTTATCAGGCTTAGGAGTTCTCTGGTGGAATTTTTAGGGTCACTTATAAATACTATCATATCATCTGCAAAAAGTGATATTTTGACTTCTTCCTTTCCAATTTGTATCCCCTTGATCTCCTTTTGTTGTCTAATTGCTCTGGCTAGGACTTCAAGTACAATGTTGAATAGGTAGGGAGAGAGTAGACAGCCTTGTCTAGTCCCTGATTTTAGTGGGATTGCTGTAGATTGCTTTTATCATGTTTAGGTATGGGCCTTGAATTCCTGATCTTTCCAAGACTTTTATCATGAATGGGTGTTGGATTTTGTCAAATGCTTTCTCGGCATCTAACGAGATGATCATGTGGTTTTTGTCTTTGAGTTTGTTTATATACTGGATTACGTTGATGGATTTCTGTATATTGAACCATCCCTCCATCCCTGGGATGAAACCTACTTGGTCAGGATGGATGATTGTTTTGATGTGTTCTTGGATTCGATTAGCAAGAACTTTATTGAGGATTTTTGCATCAATATTCATAAGGGATATTGGTCTGAAGTTCTCTATCTTTGTGGGATCTTTTTGTGGTTTAGGTATCAGAGTAATTGCGGCTTCATAGAATGAGTTGGGTAGAGTACCTTCTGTTTCTATTTTGTGGAATAGTTTGTGAAGAACTGGGATTAGATCTTCTTTGAAGGTCTGATAGAACTCTGCACTAAACCCATCTGGTCCTGGGCTTTTTTTGGTTGGGAGACTATTAATGACTGCTTCTATTTCTTTGGGGGATATCGGGCTGTTTAGATCATTAACCTGATCTTGATTCAACTTTGGTACCTGGTATCTGTCTAGAAACTTCTCCATTTCATCCAGGTTCTCCAGTTTTGTTGAGTATAGCCTTTTGTAGAAGGATCTGATGGTGTTTTGGATTTCTTCAGGATCTGTTGTTATGTCTCCCTTTTCATTTCTGATTTTGTTAATTAGAATGCTTTCCCTGTACCCTCTAGTGAGTCTGGCTAAGGGTTTGTCTATCTTGTTGAGTTTCTCAAAGAACCAGCTCCTCGATTGGTTGATTCTCTGAATAGTTCTTCTTGTTTCCACTTGGTTGATTTCGCCCCTGAGTTTGATTATTTCCTGCCTTCTACTCCTCTTGGGTGAATGTGCTTCCTTTTGTTCTAGAGCTTTTAGGTGTGTTGTCAAGCTGCTAATGTATGCTCTCTCTAGTTTCTTTTTGGAGGCACTCAGAGCTATGAGTTTTCCTCTTAGGAATGCTTTCATTGTGTCCCATAAGTTTGGGTATGAAGTGGCTTCATTTTCATTGAACTCTAAGAAGTCCCTAATTTCTTTCTTTATTCCTTCCTTGACCAAGGTATCATTGAGAAGTGTGTTGTTCAGTTTCCACGTGAATGTTGGCTTTCTATTATTTATTTTGTTATTGAAGATCAGCCTTAGTGCATGGTGATCTGATAGGATACATGGGACAATTTCAATATGTTTGCATCTGTTGAGGCCTGTTTTGTGACCTATTATGTGGTCAATTTTGGAGAAGGTACCATGAGGTACTGAGAAGAAGGTATATCCTTTTGTTTTAGGATAAAATGTTCTGTAGATATCTGTCAGATCCATTTGTTTCATCACTTCTGTTAGTTTCACTTGTGTCCCTGTTTAGTTTCTGTTTCCATGATCTGTCCATTGGTGAAAGTGGTGTGTTGAAGTCTCCCACTATTATTGTGTGAGGTGCAATGTGTGCTTTGAGCTTTACTAAAGTTTCTTTAATGAATGTGGCTGCCCTTGTATTTGGAGCATAGATATTCAGAATTGAGATTTCCTCTTGGAGGATTTTACCTTTGATGAGAATGAAGTGCCCCTCCTTGTCTTTTTTGTTGACTTTGGGTTAGAAGTCAATCTTATCAGATATTAGGATGGCTACTCCAGCTTGTTTCTTCATACCATTTGCTTGGAAAATTGTTTTCCAGCCTTTCATTCTGAGGTAGTGTCTATCTTTTTCTCTGAGATGAGTTTCCTGTAAGCAGCAAAATGTTGGGTCTTGTTTGTGTAGCCAGTTTTTTAGTCTGTGTCTTTTTATTGGAGAGTTGAGACCATTGATATTAAGAGATATTAAGGAAAAGTAATTGTTGCTTCCTGTTATTTTTGTTGTTAAAGTTGGCATTCTGTTCTTGTGGCTGTCTTCTTTTAGGTTTGTTGAGGGATTATCGTCTTGTTTTTTCTAGGGCATTGTTCCCGTTCTTGTATTGGTTTTTTTTTTTTTTCCTGTTATTATCCTTTGAAGGGCTGGATTCGTGGAGAGATAATGTGTGAATTTGGTTTTGTCGTGGAATACTTTGGTTTCTCCATCTATGGTAATTGAGAGTTTGGCTGGGTATAGTAGCCTGGGCTGGAATTTGTGTTTTCTTAGTGTCTGTATAACATCTGTCCAGGCTCTTCTGGCTTTCATAGTCTCTGGTGAAAAATCTGGTGTAATTCTGATAGGCTTGCCTTTATATATGTTACTTGACTTTTTTCCCTTACTGCTTTTAGTATTCTATCTTTATTTAGTGAATTTGATGTTCTGATTATTATGTGTCAGGAGGAATTTCTTCTCTGGTCCAGTCTGTTTGGAGTTCTGTAGGCTTCTTGTATGTTCATGGGCATCTCTTTCTTTAGGTTTGGGAAGTTTTCTTCAATAATTTTGTTGAAGATGTTTGCTGGTCCTTTGAGTTGAAAATCTTCATTCTCATCCACTCCTATTATCCGTAGGTTTGGTCTTCTCATTGTGTCCTGGATTTCCTGGGTATTTTGAGTTAGGATCTTTTTGCATTTACCATTTTCTTTGATTGTTGTGCCGATGTTCTCTATGGAATCTTCTGCACCTGAGATTCTCTCTTCCATCTCTTGTATTCTGTTGCTGATGCTCAAATCTATGGTTCCAGATTTCTTTCCTAGGGTTTCTATCTCCAGTGTTGCCTCACTTTGAGTTTCTTTATTGTGTCTACTTCCCTTTTTAGGTCTAGTATGGTTTTGTTCATTTCCATCACCTGTTTGTATGTTTTTTCCTCTTTTTCTGTAAAGACTTCTACCTGTTTGATTGTGTTTTCCTGTTTTTCTTTAAGGACTTGTAACTCTTTAGCAGTGTTCTCCTGTATTTCTTTAAGTGAGTTATTAAAGTCCTTCTTGATGTCCTCTACCATCATCATGAGATATGCTTTTAAATCTGGGTCTAGGTTTTCGGGTGTGTTGGGGTGCCCTGGACTGGGCGAAGTGGGAGTGCTGGGTTCTGATGATGGTGAGTGGTCTTGGGTCCTGTTAGTAAGATTCCTACGTTTACCTTTCGCCATCTGGTAATCTCTGGAGTTAGTAGTTATAGTTGACTCTGTTTAGAGATTGTTCTTCTGGTGATTCTGTTACTGTCTATGAGCAGACCTGGGAGACAGATTCTCTCCTCTGAGTTTTAGTGCTCAGAGCACTCTCTGCTGGCAAGCTCTCTTACAGGGAAGGTGCGCAGATATCTTGTGTTTGGACCTCCTCCTGGCCGAAGAAGAAGGCCCAAAACAGGACCTTTCTCAGAAGCTGTGTTGCTTTGGCAGGTCCCAGAAGCTGTCAGCTTCTGTGGTGCAGACTCTCACCTGTGCAGACTAATTTCCTAAGTTCTGCAGAGTCCTGGAACCAAGATGGCGACCACTGCTCCTGAGGCTGAGGCCGCCTTCCGAGCCAGGCGGACACCTGTCCTCTGGTCCGGACGGTGGCCGGCTGTCTGCGGCCTGCAAAGGGTGCTGCCTCAGTGGCTCTGTGCCTCCACCTGTCCCAGAAGCTGTCCGGTTTTGTGGCGCACCCTCTCACCTGTTCAGACTAATTTCCTAGGTTCTGCGGAGTCCCGGAACCAAGATGGCGACAGCTGCTCCTTAGGCTGAGGCTGCCTTCTGAGCCAGGCGGACACCTGTCCTCTTGTCCAGACGGTGGCCGGCTGTCTGCTGCCCGCAAAGGATGCTGCCTCAGTGGCTCTGTGCCTCCGCCTGTCCCAGAAGCTATCCGGTTCTGTGGCGCACCCTCTCACCTGTTCAGACTCCTTTTTCTTAGAACAAGAAAAATAGTATTTAGTTCCATCAACTAAGTAATCTTTTAAACGTAGAATAAGAAGTCAGTACTTCACACGTCAATGAAAACAGTGGTCATTGTGAAAAACATGATATGGCTGGCAAGACGTAGAACCAGCTATATGCAGTATCTTACTAGCAAATGCCATTGTTGTAGAAAGGCTGCTTGAGAGCGTTTTGTTCTACTTGACACTGAAAAATGATATCACTGAAGATTAGGTTTTATCTGAATGGTACCTGATATTGTGATTCTTGACAGAGAGCAAAATATCTGTAGAGATCTAACAGATCACTGTTACATGCTCAGCAAGTTAAAATTTCTATTTACAATAAAGTTTATCTGAATCCCTGCCCACACATAAGTTTATTCAGAGGGAGGAAGATGGGATTTCTAGTAATTAATGAATTTTGGTAAGGACTCTTAACTTCTCAAATCAATTTACTTATTATACAAAGAGAATACACACAGACAGACATATATATAGAGAGAGAGAAGGAGGAGGAGGAGGAGGAGGAGGAGAAGGAGAAGAAGAAGAAGAAGAAGAAGAAGAAGGAGGAGGAGGAGGAGGAGGAGGAGGAGGAGGAGAAGAAGAAGAATGCTGGATAATGATAAAATTCTACTCACAGGGTTTTTTTTAGGAAATAAGAAATAATTCTTGTAGCACATTACAGCCAATTATAGATTCCAGTTATGTTGAGGAAAGACACAGGAATCCTCAGAATGGGCACTGTAACTCAAGCACACAGACTAGCCATTTATTATAGTCTCTTCACTTATTATATGGCCAAATGCATGACTTATCCTTGGATATGTTTTTAAGTCAGAAGAAATGGTTGAATCATTCAAAGCAAATGCAGTGTAGATTTAAAGTCTACCTGTTGCTGTATCCTGTGCAGAGGAGCAAATTCTCCAGATGATGAATATGTAAACGTGCTATAGTCATAATTATTTAAAAACTTAAAACTAGCTTCCAGTGAAGAATCTATGTATAATAACAGAGGTAATCTTTAAAACAGACACTCAGAACCATGACTGGTCTTTCATGTCAATGCAGATCCTTGTGACCTTTAATTTTCTATTTAACAAGAAATTTAAAAGGAAGAGAGACAGTCAGCTGGATAGAGGCCCAGGTGTAGAAGCCATCTTCCTTTGATGGAACAAAGAAAACTGTTTCATGTATACGAATTAGTAGTAGTAGTTTTAGCATGATGCTTAAAGTTTATTATTTAAAAATATGTGTTGACTGGGTAGTTGGTGAGATCTCTTTTAGATTAAACATAAATCCATCGTTTGAAAAACATCGTATTTTATTTCAAGTATCTAATAGGGCTACGGATTTTATAGTTGCCAATGAACACCAAGTTTCTAGCACATTGTTGGCGCTCAGTGTATCTTAACTTGACTAAATTGCCAAGTGTACTATTTACTCTTACAACAATTTGAAGGTCAGCAGGATAAGTTGATATTTTCTGCTGTTTTTGCCATCTTTGACTCCTAAGGATCCAAAGAGCACCATGTGTCTGGTGACTACTGCCAAAGTCTGAGAAACGCTGTTTCTGTTGAATTAGCTTTACGTGGGATATTAGTGTGTTACTTGTTGAGCGGAAACTGACTTTTCCATGCATTTATTGGTCTGTTTCTGCAACACTTTAGGTTCGAAAATATTTTCCAATAATGAACCCCTTTAATTAAGAGTCTAAGGCTATTTGTTTATTGATGTATTTTTAACTTATTGTAAAACACCTTTTCTCCAAAAGGCATATGAAATATAAAAATATGAATACATTTATAATAAATAATTCTGATCCTCTGTTCTAACAGGAAGTGTAAGTTAAAGCATTATGTTATAATTTCTCAGAATTGAGACACTATTAGAGAAACATATGTAAATGTTTAAACACAGACTAGCTTAATGGTTTTATTTTCTTCTCAGGTAGAGATTCTCCGAGCTTCATTTCCCTTATCTCTCTCCCCATTCCTACAAGTCACGACACTCTCTCCTTCCCCAATCCATGGGATAGGAGTTCCCTCACTACATGTTGCTGATGGTCAATTTGTGACATCCCAGCACAGCGCAGCAATCTGCACACAGAAATTCCTGGGGTAGGAATCAACAGTTAGGTTTTCCCATTCCCTCTTCTTCTGAGTCTTCGTTTTACTCTCAATTTACATTAGCACCTTACCTTGAGAAAAATAATCCCTTCTTGGTATGTCATTCATTGGGGAATTAAATTAAAAGAATTTGCTTTTTATGATCATTTTATGCCCAGAAACTCAACGAAAGCAGTAGCTCCTCAGAGGGAAGCACAGTAGACATTGGGGCGCCTGCAGAGGAACAGCCTGTCATTGAACCAGAAGAAACCCTTGAGCCCGAAGCTTGCTTCACTGAAGGTAAAGATGCGGGTGACATCGCTTGCAGTTCATACGGAGTACGGCCTTTTCAACTGTCGATCACCCAAAGTGGGTGGCTTAAATGTAATAGACCTTGTAGAGAGTGAGGCCCACAGGCTAGATTCAGTATATAAAAGCAATGTGAGGACGTAAAAGACACATCAAAGCAAGTCCAGGAAAGTCACCTGTTAGCAAACTCAGACAACTTAGGAAACCAGGAACACCCTTTCAGGAGCACCACAAGAATACACACTTAGGAGAGGAGGTTTCTGTCCAGGTATTAATTTCATTTTGAAACCCTTTTCTAGAGTAGCTCCAACCAAATGCATTAATTTCAGACCATAAAAAGTCAGATGCAGATACTAGCACCCAACCAGTGCACAGAAGCCAGGGACTCCCGTGGTTGAATTAGAGAAAAGCAGGAAGAAGCTGAGGAGGAGGTTGGCCCCATGGAAGACCAGCACTCTCAACTGACCTGGACTCCCAAGATGCCTCAGACACTGAGCCACCAACAGGCAGTATACACCAGCTGATGAGACCCCCAACACATATACAGCAGAGGACTTCCTGGTCTAGCTTCAGTGAGAGAAAATGCACCTAACCCTTGAGAGATTTGAGGTCCCAGGGAGTGGGGAGGTCTGGTGGGGTGTGGGTGGGCACATCCTCTTACATACTAGGGTAGGGAAATATGGGATGAGGAGCAGTAAGGGGCCAGACCAGGAGTGGGATAAATACTGGACTATAAAAAAGGATTAAAGAAATTTTTAAAATTAAAATAAAAAAAAAGAGAGAGATGAGAAAAGAACAACCACAAAAGGCAAACTACATGTCGTTATTTGTAATTTACAATGAGTTTTCTTTGAAGGCAACATTGTGTCAGAGAAAAGGCAAAATATGAAGATGCTGTATGTTTTCATTGATTTGCCATTGCTTATAAATTACACACTTTTTAAAAGTTAAAGCAAATTAGGAATAGCGCTGGTGGTGGAGGGATGAAGCTGGGCTGATGCAATGTATAATGGAGGTGGTAGAGCTATCTTTCATACTCCTATTGGAACCGTATGCTTGCAGGCTGTGTCCAGAGATTCAAGTGCTGTCAAATCAGCGTGGAAGAAGGAAGAGGGAAACAGTGGTGGAACCTACGGAGGACGTGCTTCCGAATAGTTGAACACAACTGGTTTGAGACCTTCATTGTGTTCATGATTCTCCTGAGTAGTGGTGCCCTGGTGAGTGAACCTTAACCCAAAGTGCTTCAGTAGCAACTGGGAAAATCTCACACTCTTTAAGCCTTTGTTTCCCATTGCCTTAGTTATCAATGAGTCTTCAATAACAACACCCTTTTATCTTCCTGCCAGATAGTTAATGACTAGCTGCATTTCTGGGTTTGCATCTATGTGTGCACACACATTTCTAATCATTCATCGATGTTTGCTTATCATGAAACAGATCAAAAAAAACGGGTCCCTTTTGCTTAGTCATTATAAACAAAGTGAATATTCCTCTTTGCTTAACTAAACATGACTATGAGGAGCACATCAGAGTTCATGTTAGTGCTATTATAGTGGTTATATATCCTCTGAGTTCTGATGAACTCTTTGTGGAAGCTTGGTAGGTCGTTGGGGACCTCTTCTCTGTCCCTTTTCATGTGTGTTCACTATTCTTGGGCTACTCAGGAAACAAATGATATTGGTAATGCTAAGTAGTGGGCACCATACCTAAGTGATTACTTAAAGACTGGATTATGTTTATAGAAACATGTTAATTTCATCAGAATCTATTTAAATTTAGATGAAAATTGTTTACATATATACAACTATATTGACAGAATTTTAGATATAAAAATATATTGAAGTCATAAAATAAAATGTTTGGAGAGATTGATAATAGAGAAACTATAGATAGATAGATAGATAGATAGATAGATAGATAGATAGATAGATAGATAGATGATATATAGATTTAGATAAATGATAGAATATATACATAAATAAATAAGCACAAGTGTTTGCCTGATTAAAACACAATGACTTACAAGTTTTAAAATCAAGTATATATTTTTCTATAAAATTGTTGATGGAATAACTGTCTTCTACATATCATTATCTACATATCTGCATATCATAGACAAAAATGACTTTTCATCATTGAAAGAAATATATATTAGAAGTAAATTACCAGCTGAGGTTTATGTTAGGAAAAGGCATAGGTGGATCTAATTGAAAAGTAATATGACATTCCTATTAAGTAATGTCATACTATACGTACCAAAAAGTAAAATTATCAGCTAGATGTGGTGGTGCACACCCTTAATTCCATCAGGAAGAGGTAGACAGATGTTTGTGAGTTAGAGCCCCAGCCTACTCTACAAAGTGAGGATAGCCAGGGCTATTATACAGAGTAACCCTGTCTTGTAAAACAAACAACAAACAAACAAACAAACAAAACAAACAAACAAAAGAAAAGAAAGAAAAAGTAAAGAAGTAGAATTATCAACAAAACCCCAAAAAAGCAGTTAACTGCTTAGTAAAATAAAATTGGACAGTATATTGATAAATCACTTATTGATTTAATCTCTCTCCTATAAAAAAAACATAATAATGAGAGAAATTTGGTTTTTGCTGGAAGTCAAGCTACTGGTCTCACGTAGACAACTGTTCTAGCCACTGAGTCACACCCACAGCATAGAAACAAAGAAACAGGGTACAGAGCTAAAGAAAGAATTGTCAACTGAGGAATATAGAATGGCTGAGAAGCACCTATAAAAGTGTTCAACATCCTTAATCATAAGAGAAATGCAAATCAAAACAGCCCTGAGATTCTACCTCATACCAGTCAGAATGGCTAAGGTCAAAAAGTGGAATGGATACAGAAAACGTGGTACATTTACACAATGGAGTCAGCTATTAAGACAATGAAATTATGAAATTCTTAGGCAAATGGATGAAACTAGAAAATATCATCCTGAGTGAGTTAACCCAATCACAAAAGAACACACATGGTATGCACTCACTGAGAAGTGGATATTAGCCCAAAAGCTCCAAATACCCAAGATACAATTCACAGACCACATGAAACTAAAGAAGGAAGACCAAAGTGTGGGTGCTTTGGTCCTTCTTAGAAAGGGGAACAAAATACTCATAGGAACAAATATGGAGACAAAGTATAGAGCAGAGACTGAAGGAAAGGCCATCCAGAGTCTGTCCTACCTGGGAATTCATCCCATATACAGTCACCAAACCCAGACACTATTGTGAATGCCAAGAAATGCTTGCTGAAAGAAGCCTGATATAGCTCTCTCCTATGAGGCCTGTCAAAGCCTTACAAATGCAGGGGGATGGGGGATGGGATAGGGGCTTTCCAAGAGTGGGGAACTGGGAAAGGGGATAACATTTGAGATGTAAATAAAGAAAATATCCAATAACAAAGAGAGAGAGAGAGAGAGAGAGAGAGAGAGAGAGAGAGAGAGAGAGAGAGAGACACGCCATGGCTGCATGGAATGTGACATTAAGAAATACATCCTGGCTTAGCCAATTGACTCAGGAAATTACCATTTCACTTCAGGAAGAGTGAAGTCATGAAGACACCTCCCCCCTCTCTGGTTTTAGTAGCTATCTAAAGTATATCTTTCTCTCTGGTTTATAAGGATAAAACTCAGAGAGTAACAAAGCAATAGCAATACTGTATCCCCGTTCTTCCATCCCAAGGAAATACCATGTGCATATATAATCAGAAAAAGCTAGCTGTAAGATTCTAGTAGTGTTTGAAAGCTAAAATGTGTAACCTTTTCTTTCTAGGCCTTTGAGGATATATATATTGATCAGCGAAAGACGATCAAAACCATGCTGGAGTATGCTGACAAAGTCTTCACTTACATTTTCATCCTGGAGATGCTCCTCAAATGGGTGGCCTATGGCTATCAAACATACTTCACCAATGCCTGGTGTTGGCTAGACTTCTTAATTGTTGATGTAGGTATTTTCCATGTCGTGCCTTTTGTTTGAGGGAGTTTGTCTTGTTTGTATCCCAATTCTAAACCAATGAATGAGTCTCGGGCCACTGTGTTGTGATGACAAGATAGGCTCCCCAGCCCTAAACTCTCTCACCTAATAATAGCATAGAACTTACAAGTTCTGGACTAATTTACTAACTAATTTAAAAAGAGGAGATAAGATCTAGTAGGAAAACCAAATTTAAACAATGATATTGGTAATATATAATGCAAATGATAGAAAAAGACATTTAAAAGGTATGGTGTCTATTCTGCCATGTTATAAACTTGACCGACTCCAGATTGGGTCTTCATGCACTTATTCATTGATGTTCTTCCCCAGTGGTAAATAATAGCAAGATACAGAAGGGATGGTGAGCACTATTGTAATCTTATAAATCTTTCTTATCTACTGGAAGATTTTACGGAGAGATTTTTAAGTCTATTACAAGTAAGGTTACAGAGGGTAGGGGAAAACAAACCTACTTAATGATGAGGAAGAAATTTTCTTTTATGTAAATGAGATTTACAGAGTCCTTGATGTACCAAATATCCTTATGGAGAATTTTAGTTATGAATAGTGAGAATTTGAGAATAGTGAGTTATGGAGAATTTTAGTTATGAATAGTGAGAATTTGAGAATAGTGAGTTATGGAGAATTTTAGTTATGAATACTTAAAAACAAGTAACAGGGCCACTCAGTGAGGCCAAAATGGAGTGAGCAAATTGATGGAAATCTCAAAGGAGTCATCAGTTTTACAGAAAAGAGAGAGGAAATTAATCAATAGGCATTAGCTTATGCTTTCATAACTCCAAGTGGGGTTAGGACTTGGTATTTTGCAAATTCTTTACTCTTGATATTCATTTATGTCCTTTTAATATTTTATTACTTTTAAACTTTTCATACAGTGTAAATTTTTCTACGGTGTATTTTGCATTATATTGCTTACCTTCCCCCAAGTCCTCCCAGATCCTCCTGTCTTGATATCCTGACAACTCCATTCTCTTTATAAAAAGAAAAGGAAGAAAGAGAAAGAAAGAGAGAGAGAGAGAGAGAGAGAGAGGGAGGGAGAGAGAGAGAGAGAAAGAAAGAGAGAAAGAAAAGAAAGAAGGAAGGAAGACAGACAGAAAGACAGAAAGAAGGAAGGAAGGAAGGAAGGAAGGAAGGAAAAAAGAGAAATAAAGAAAAAGAAAGACAGACAGACAGAAAGGAAGAACGAAGGAAGGAAGGAAGGAAGAGAGAGAGGAAGGAAGGAAAGGAAAGGAAAGGAAAGGAAAGGAAAGGAAAGGAAAGGAAAGGAAAGGAAAGGAAAGGAAAGGAAAGGAAAGGAAAGGAAAGGAAAGGAAAGGAAAGGGAAGAAAAAAGAAAATAAAAAAATAAGCAATAAAACACAAGCAAAAACAAACAAAAAACTACAACAACAAAAAAAAAAAAAACGAAAACAACCAACCACTAAACCATAATAACAACAAAATAAGAGCACACAAACAAAAATCAAATTCGAGAACATTTGGGTAGACCAGCTACTTCTGCTCTTGCAGACTGCCCTGAGTGTGGTTCATATACCCAGTGTCACTCCCTTGAGGAAAACTGATTTTTCTCTCCCAGCATTATCAAATAGCATCTTGGTTAGGGGTAAAAACTTCCTGCTCACCTCCCCTCCCCCACGCTACAATTTAGTCCAGTTTAAATTTTCCACAAGTCTTGTCCGTCAAGTCTGTCACCATTGTGAGCTCATATGTCCCTCACCCTGTTGTATCTGGAAGACACTAATTTTCTTGGAGTCACTCCCCACCTCTAGCTCTTAAACTTTTTTAAAAAAAAATTTTATTAGTTATTTTATTTACATTTCAAATGTTATCCCCTTTTTTTTTGTTTCCCCTCTGAAAACCCCTTATCCCTTCCCAACTCCCCATGCTTACCAACCCACCCACTCCAGCTTCCTAGCCCTGGCATTCCCCTACACTGGGGTATAGAAGCTTCATAGGAACAGCGTCCCACAAGGCCATCCTCTGCTACATATGCAGCTGGAGCCATGAGTCCCCACCATGTGTTCTCTTTGGTTAGTGGTTTAGTCCCTGGGAGCTCTGGGGGTCCTGGTTGGCTCATATTGTTGTTCCTCCTAGGGTGCTGCAAACCCCTTCAACAGCTTGGGTCCTTTCTCTAACTCCTTCACTAGGGACCCTGTGTTCAGCCCAATGGTTGGCTGAGAGCATCCACCTCTGTATTTGTCAGGCACTGGCAGAGCCTCTCAGGAGACAGCTATATCAGGCTCCTGTCAGCAAGCACTTGTTGACATCCCAGAGACTGCTCCACCTGGGGATCCATCCCATATACAGCTACCAAACCCAGACATTATTGTGGATGCCAACAAGTGCTCTTAAACTCTTTAGCCTCCTCTTCCACATAGCTCTCTAAGGAGTGAGAGGAGGGGTTTCATGAAGATATCCTATTTAGTACTGAGCTTTCCAAGGACTCTCACTCAGCACTGTCCAGTTGTGGGTCCCTGTTAACCATCACCTACTGCAAGAGAGAGCTTCTCTGGCGAGGGTTAGGTGGGGCAGTGATCTATGGATAAAGCCGTTCATCATTAGGAGTCACTATTGCTGTGTTTATTCAGTAGAATAACAGAACAGCTATGAATAAAACTTTATCTGTTGTATTAGTTGATAACTGCAAATTGGACGAAAGCGGTGTTATTGATTCATTGTTATTTGTATTGTACAGGTTTCATTGGTCAGTTTAACAGCAAATGCCTTGGGTTACTCTGAACTCGGGGCCATCAAATCCCTAAGGACACTAAGAGCTCTGAGACCCCTAAGAGCCTTATCACGATTTGAAGGGATGAGGGTAAGAAAAAGGAAAACTCTGCAGCGTTGTATATTGTCAAAGCTAGGCTGAGTTCAACTTAACTAACGAAAAACACGTGCATGCAAAAGGAATGGCAACCCTTTGCAAACTTGCTACTTTACCCTTTTCTCTGTTGCATATTTACTTCTTGGTGATATGCAAGAGAAAATCGGCCTCTTTGAAAATGATTTAATATCATTTATCTGCTTTGCTAATTAAAATGACCTTAGTTCATAATCGATCTTGGGAGTTTCCTTATAATTCCTAATACAAAGGGGGAGGGGCAGATACTCTCTTAAAGAACTAAGTTGAGTCATGTAATAATTACCTAGAGATAATTTTGTTTCATATCGTTCTCCTCTATGACAGCCCATCAGTACTTAAGGGATCCTATGGAAAGTAATGTGAATCACAAATGTGTATGAATACAAAGGAAAAAATGAAGAATTGTTAAATGTTTTGTCTTTACAATGCCAAAATTCTCATTATTTGAATATATCCAAGGGCAGATATTAACCATTGACTGGAGTATAATAATACTGCCTCAACTGTAACTAAATTAATGACATTGAATAAGTAAGACACTAATTTAATTACTATAAATACATACACATCTTATGACAATACAGCTGATAAGGAAAAAGAACATGTATTTTTATTCATTGCCATACATGGCTCGTCAACCTTAACTTAAACCTCGGTTCTCAGTTACACAGAGTTTTATGTTGCTCTTTTGAGCAAAGCATTATTCCCCTCTCCATAATTCAACACGTATCAGATTTTTGCATTTATTGGCTCATTGTTATGATGATTATTTCAAAGCATTATACAATCATTTATAGAAGATGTGCCGTGTGAAAATTATTTTTTTATTAAGATCCAAAATTTACGCTCTTTAAACCAATCAGATGAAATGTATAAGGCAAAGAGTGCTCATTGTCCTGACACTTACAAACCAAGGCTCCAACAAACAGGCTCCTCTCTGCACCACATAGAGGGCTTTCAGCCTGTGTCCCCCCATAAAAACCTATTATAAATTTTATTATACTATACTGTAAGAAACCTGTCCAATTTTTAATTTCTCTAGCACATATGAAAACTTCTCTTCAGTAGATCCAAGTAAGCACAAAGGAGCTTTGATTCTCACACAAGAAATCACATTTGTATTAAAAATGTATCATAAATTTTCTCCCAATTATGCAAAACTTAAATGCTTTTCCAATTAAAAGAGCACTTTCGTTTCAGAATAGCAATTTCAGTTGTCAAGGAAAACATTGTTTTTATACATTTTATATAAAAATACATGAGCTAAATTTAAATTCACATTTTTCAACTTTTTATGGTTTTTTTATGTTTCTTTTTCTTTCGCATTTTTTAACAATCCAGCCATTACCTCTCCTCCCTGTCCCCCTCCTATAGTTTCTCATCTCATTCCTCCTCCCCCTTGCCTCTGAGAGGATGCTCCCTCCCTCACTAGGCCTCCCTCTTCCCCAGGGCTTCAAGTTCCTCAAGGATTATACACATCTTCTCCCACTGAGACCAGGCCAGGCAGTCCTCTGCTTCTGCCCAGCCTGTGTATGTTCCTGCTTGGTAGCTCAGTCTCTGGAAGCTCCCTGGGGTCTGGGTTAGTTGGGACTGCTGGTCTTCCTATGGAGTTACCCTCCCCTTCAACTTCTTCAATCCTTCCCCTAATTCAACCACAGGTATCCAGACTTCAGTCCAATGGTTGAGTGTAAATATTGGCATCTGTCTCTGTCAGCTGTTGTTAGGGGCTCAGAGGACAGCCATGCTAGGCTCCTGCCTACAAGCAGCACACCATAACATCAGTAATAGTGTCAGGCCTTTAATGAATAATGCTACGTATATAAGGTTGTTAGATTATACTTCAACTTTGATCTTTTAGAATATTATTAAATCCAGTCGTTTATTTTTTATATGTAATATTGACTTTCCATAACAAATGAGTCTATTTTCCTTTTGTGTAGAAATAACTTTATCAATTATTGTTAATAATGCTTTTGTCAATTATTGTTGATATGCTTCTCTTTTTTAAAACTGGAGTCATCAAAACAAAAATTCTGGGTAGATATTACGAAGCTGACTCCTTGGTCAGCTTGGCACATAGTGAGACCACAAATATCTCAAGGTCACGGCAATTCCTCACCACCAGTTTGGCATTGTGAAGTCAAAACCAACCTTCTGTTGATTCTGGTTTTTGTATTTCTAGTATGAGACATTTTCTACTTTGTAAGAGTATATAACTGTGGATGGCGGCGAGGTTGGGCATGATGATGATTGTAAGCGGGAAGTGAGCTAGAGTATCTTCAGAAACTCTCACTTTATCCTCCTTGGCAGCATAGAACCGCAATCGCTGTGTCCGAGTGTCAACCAGGCAGTCATTTTGTTTTGGGTTTTTTGTCACTCTTTCAAAGCATGTGCTTCTACGCAACACTACCAAACACAGCATGCTGCATAGTGCTTGAGAAGGAGTTAGAAAGTAACAAACGAGTTATCATCACGTTGCCCTTTGTGTTTTGCATGTCTTATGCACACTTTTGGCTGACAGCTTTTGAACATTTATTGTATTTCAAATTTCCAGTCCAAATTTTTTTTTCAACTTGTGAAATTGAACGGAATGAACCGATGTCGTGAATACCTAGGGTCAAATAAAACTTGTATTTAAATTCGTAGTTTTAATTTCCCAAGCTGGGAAAATCGTAAAAACCTTTTCCAAAGAACTCAAGTCTTAGTTGCTAGGGAAACAGGCAGTGAGCATCATATACAAAAAGTAACACCAAATGTTCTGTCATATCAGCTTTCTAACTAATAATAAACTATATATTTCTATTTTATATAGGATAATCTTGCTCCAACTTGGATGGGGTGGAGCGGTGGTTCCTCCCCTCAGCCCTTTATTATGGGTACTGTATTACCCCTTTTGCTACCTTTAATCCTTGCACTGTGACTTATGTGTAGTGGGATTGAGGGAGGGAGTGGGAAGGGTACAATTGCACCACAGTAGGGACAATACAGGATTTATTTCCAAATCCACTACTTTTAATGAGCTTAAACTTCTTTTGGGAAAAAAAAAGTTATCTCTGACTTACCATCTGTGGATTATAACCCCAGAAGTACATATCTTTATTACGTTTCACTGAATATGATTTAGCTATTTATACTTCATTGTCCATTTATGGGGAAATTACTCAATTGGTGAGGGTGGGGGACCCTGGTGTAGGATGCTGATGAAAACGTTTTCATTTGTCAAGCTCATGGTAGTGACAGAGCATATAGTCCTTATTTTTTCAACACACTGCTCTGGTCCCTCAATGGGCCAGTCACATTCCATCAGTTGATCGTTGATGTGTGCGAGCAGTGGCTAAAGGTACAACAGGCCAGGTATCTCAGGGTTGCCAATGGTTATGATCATTCTCATCTTTATTGCATAAAAATGTGTTATTTGCAGAAAGTAGCAAGGCAAGATCCCTGTGAAACAAGGGAATACAAAAAAAAAAAAAGATGTGCTTTAAGTTATAAAACCAAAACATGTGAAAAGTCAACTTCATTGAAGTATAAAGAATAGGATATGCATGAAAAACAAAAAAATCATGAGCACTAAGAAATTGGTGTATAAGCCAACTCCTTGTAAGCTACCCCAATTAACTTCCCAGAATCTTAGAAGGCATCACAGTGCACCCCAAAATAAAAAGCCAAACTGACACTTCTGCTTCCTCTTAAAATGTAGGAGTCTTGGATAAGAAAGATAATTTTTATTGTTTGGAAGAAAAAAAAATTGTTTGGATAATTGAGGCATTTATCTATCAAAAATATTTATCTTAATAAAATTTCACAACACTGATTTAGTTGTTGGCTTTTCTAAAAATTTTTTATATTTCATATTAAGAACTCATGATTTTTACTTTCCATTTTTTAAATTCTTATTCACATATGGTTTTTCTCTATTTCTTAGAAAAGCTATAGAACCCATGGTTTCCGGTGACTTAAAAAACTAATCTAAATGTCTTCACTTAGATGATACTTTCAAATGCACTGAAATTTCTAATATCAACAAGAATATTTGCCTGGTCCTAATTTTTCACTGATTTAATAAAAAGTATGAACCCTAAAGAAGAAATAGACTTGAAGAACTGGTTGTGTGACAATACAGAAATTCTGCTGGGAGATGTCCTTTTAAAACATTGTTAGAAGAGACAACCTCTACAATCCACCCATTAAGCATACTTCTCTCTTAGACATCTCCTTTTATGTACCTTATAACCTCAATGTGTTCTTTCCAATTGACTTAGACCAACACTTCCCAGCGCATCCCACATGGGAGCCAATTACTGACTCTCCCTAGAGACTGCAAAGAATTAATATTGTAGAACCAAGGGATGGTTGGGCTCTTGGGAGAGGCAATCCGTTTGTGATCTTTTGCTCTGGATGTTAATGAAATCGCAACTTTAAGTGGATTTTCAGTGGCAAATCCTCTGATCCTATGCCAAATGTTCTCTAAGACAAACATCCTTGTAAAATAAATGTCTCACTGGGCCAAATCTATGGCAAATTTGCACGTTTTCCTGAACTGCATTCCTATATAGTATTTGCCATCCTGAATTCACTAATGGGCATTACTTTTAATTCAAAACCAGTCCCTTCTTCAAAGGAAATCTCTCCCATTTATTACATTATGCAAACTGCTTTCTTATGCAGTGGTTAAATCCTTAGCCAGGCAAGTATGAGGACTGGAATTTGGATATCCAGAACCCTCAGAAATGTCGGATGGGCATAGTAGCTTACATGTAATTCCAGAGCTAGAAAGATGAAACTAGCCCTGTCCTCAAGCTCTGAATTCAGTTGGTGCAATAAATAAGAAAGAATCCCCCCCCCCGACCCCTACATCTCTTTCCTCTACATCTATACATGTATTTCCCATACAGCTCTATGCTTCCACATATATGCTCACATATGTGCATGCACACTTGCACACATATGTACACTTGACACATTGAAGCATCATAATCTAACAATTGGAATATAAGAAAATATTTAACTTTCACACAGAGCAGTCAGAGAAAACCATAAGAGGTTGAAACTCTTGAAAAAACTTGCAGGATAAACAGAAAAGAGTATGAGATGCCAATTCTGGTCTACTTTCTGAACCTAACTTGTTTTACCTTCATTAGTCTAATTTTCCAAATGAACCCCAAGCACCAAATTGTCCTTATTGCTCTTTCCAGTACTAAATTATAATTCCTCAATTCGAAGGCAAACACTCTCATCTTTGTTAAGGATGTGTAGAGTTAGACTCAATAAACGACATGTATATTTGAGCTAAAGCCTGGAGGAGGGAGATTATTTCAAGGGCAAGTACTTGGCAGGGAGTTTCAAAGAAAGAAGGCTCTCAATTCTCAGACTAACACCTTAGCGTGGAGTGACTGTCACAGAGGAGGGTGAAGTGTATGTCACCAGTTAGGGAAGCTGAAAGGGGAAATGTATCAGGCTTGTGAGAATCCTTCAGCAGCCAAGTCTAGCACCTGAGCACAATCCCCAGAACTGACCCCACATGGTGGAAAGGAGAGGAATAATTCCTGCAAATTTTCCTGTGACCTCCACCCAAGTGCTATAGAAAATGCATGCATGCCCACATGCACACACAAATAAACATAGTTGCAAACTGTTTTGAGGAAAATAACCTCACAAACTGTCGAGTGATGTAAATGCCAAAGAAAGAGAAATGTTTTCTAATGGCTAGAGAACCATTAAGGAATTTTTCAAAATGGGACATGGGATAGATAAATTTAGTATCCATACTGAAAGAAGGCAAGCAAATAAAATCTGATAAGAATGTAATTCTTAGTAACCGAGGACAGAGCGAAGATAGAGAACAGGGCCAATGGCCAAGGTGGAAAGGTTTGAAGGAAGCAGCATGAAACCTACAGACTTGTACCAAAATGTTCAGTGTCATGAGTGTTAAAAGTGAAAAGCTTGCATGTTAGTATGGATTTCATATCCTCGGCAGACAGAGCACCTCACTGTGAGTGGGAGATGAAGTATTCAGAAATGAGAAACAACTACTCAATTTCAGTGTTCATATCTCAAATCCAATAAACAACTTTAGGGGTACAATTTTTTAAAAAATTACATTAAAATGTTTTTAAATCTCTTCTTAATAATTTAAAAATTAAATTGAAAATAACTTTAAAAAGTAATATATACAGGAAAGCCTGTGTGCTAATTTTTTAGGGAGGCCATAAAGGGAGATAGTTGCTCATTAATTTCTACACATCAGCCTATCTTTGGCTTCTGCCTTGATAGCGCACTCTGAATTATCTTCTTCATGTTCATCCCTCATCTTTATTGTTACTGGTTTCATTTCCCTTGGCCACATAGCCCACTATTTTGTATTCCCCAATGGATATTGTTCCTTACAAAGTTCAGCCAGGGCTCAGAAGTACAAGGAATTGGCTCTTATACTTCTGTCAGACAGGCAAAAACTTCTAAAATTATACTATAATAAAAATCAAAGAGATGATATTCATAATTAAACTAACAAAAGTGGCAGGCCCCCCCTCCCCCAACATGAGTAGAATTAATCTGACGTCCATGTTCAAGTCTGAAACACACTTGCCAATTAAGAGCACATTAGGGCCAGCCTTTATCTCCCTCTTAGTTACTAATGTGCAGTTCAATGGTGAGCTATAGAGAAGGAAGCCAAGACTACCATATGTCAAATATAAAAAAAAAAAATCCCATTTTAAATCTGTAGTCCCGAATTAAGGACAAGAGAGAGGGAAATATCTTTGACATTAGAAAATGGAGAAAATATTTTAGCACAGGACTTTACTCAGTCACATCAGAGTTGATAAGTACGTATGACATCCCTCTTTTTCCTGTTTTCCTGAGAAAATGATCTCTCTAGTGTTTCATTTAAGATAAGTTTATTGAATTAAACTCAGTAAATGAAACAACTGACATGACTGGAGCTTGAAATAAACGATGTGATGATCTACTGAAATACATGATGCTAAATTGTCTTGCTTCTTATGCAAAAACTACTATTAGTTATAGCAATGCATGGATAATTAAGGCCAAAAATATATTAGATGTTAAAAATAGTTTTATATTTATACATCTGAATTTTAATTTATATTTAAAGTATATTGGTCCAATCAATTCATGCCCAAATGTTTTAGTTCTATTCTTTGAGATACTGTTTTGTTTTGGGATTTTTTTTTATGAGCTAATCTCTTGCCTAGGAGTTCCTACTTCTCTCTCCTCCTTTTATTTTTTCTAATAAACTACACATGTGTCTTCATCCAGGAGCTAACTTCTCCCATTTTGCTTTTCCTTTAGCACCTTTTTTATATTAGATTTCTTTCTTTTCTCCATCTCTTTGCATATTGCCTATATTTCTTTTCCTAAGCATAATATTTAAAAAAGACTGAGTTTTATGTTAAGATTATTTCTGCTTTGCTCTTACACAGATAGGATAAGTAGTCTTGATAGAAAATAAATCAATGATTCCTAGGGGGATGTCTTTTTGCTTTTAATCAATAAGGATTCTGACTTCTCTTTCTCTCCATTTGTGTATTAGGTGGTTGTGAATGCCCTGTTAGGAGCAATTCCATCCATCATGAATGTGCTTCTGGTTTGCCTTATATTCTGGCTAATTTTCAGCATCATGGGCGTAAATTTGTTTGCTGGCAAATTCTACCACTGTGTTAACACCACAACTGGTGACATATTTGAGATCAGCGAAGTCAATAATCATTCTGATTGCCTAAAACTAATAGAAAGAAATGAGACCGCCCGGTGGAAAAATGTGAAAGTAAACTTTGATAATGTAGGATTTGGGTATCTTTCTTTGCTTCAAGTTGTAAGTGAACACTATTTTCTCTGAAAATTTTTATTGCTCAGAATAATAACAAAGTGATTATTGCAGCTGTTATTTTGTTAGGAAGAAACTTTATAATATGTTTTCAGCATTATCATCTGTTAGTACAAATTTGTGAATCCAGATAAGTGCACAGAACTCTCAAACATGTTCTGCTACTAAGTAAAAATTTCACACTTGACTATTTCGCCCACCTCTCTGTTGATGAGTAAGTTCATAGAAATAGGTCAAATCACTTTTCTGTTCCTGTAGGAAGTGTGTGATAGACAGGTTCTATAATTGGTCTAAGCCACTGACACATCACCCATCTCTCTCTTTGATGTGAAAAGAATTTCCGTTTTCTGACTAAGATACATTAGTCTCTGGTCACACTCCCACATTTTCCAAGAGTCAATGATTTAAATACAAAGATAAATCACAAAAATATGCGAGGCTTCCTCATTGACTATGGAATATATATTTCAGGTCCTGTAGCCTCAAACTTGTGTTCTAAGACACATGACAAATGCCTGCAAGAGGTTAGAGGAGGAATCCCTCATCAATGTGCAAATGACAAGTGTCAGTCCTATTTTGTCACACTTTTATTATGTTGTTAATTATATTTACACAATCTTTTCAGGGGTTACCCCATAGAAAATGAATATAGTGTTATTTCTGAAAAATTCTTAAAAGAATAGCTTCAGGTTTTTTCTTTATGCCCATATGATCCATACACTGTAAGCATAAAGAAAAACCTTAAATACTGTCAACTTGATCACCTAGAAGACGAGATTCCCACAGAATATCGCAGATCTAATTTGTTCTTGCTGTAGACACTGCCAAGTCCACTTACATTTCTAGGACTTTCTTCCAAATTGTAATAGAATGTTAAGCTTGAGAGTTACTTTAGAGCTGGTTGGAAAATAGGAAGTTATATCAGATCGCCATTTTGTTGGCTTTCTATCTTTTTTTCAAAATCCAAGGAAAGTTTGTTTTGAAAATAGTTTAAAATATTTCTTTAAACATGTACAGTAAGGATATTAGTAAGCATCAGTTTTGAAATTTAACCCAAATTAAGGCATGCATGTCCTTTCCAACAGGCCACATTTAAGGGCTGGATGGATATCATGTATGCTGCAGTTGATTCCAGAAATGTAAGTATTTTTTATATCCAATGTCTTCTGGAAATATTGATTTGGTGCTTAAATTAGCTTATGAATTAGCCAAACAAACTAACTCCATTTTAGTTAATTAAAAAATAGGAAGACAGTATATTGAGTTTGTACTTAACACAGCAGTGTCTATCAGAGATATTGTACTGAGTTCAGAAAAAAAAATGGAAGTCAAAAAATGAAAGAAAAAATTCAACTCTTTCATTTAATAAGCAACAGATATTCTCCAAAGTGTTTCTATTTGTTGTATAAAGGACATAGAAGAATATATGACTGTCTTCAGTAGCTGAACTGTGTAGGCAGGCTCCATGCTTTGAAGCCTGAAAGGCTAAAGATGCAGGCTAAACATCTTAGAAATGTGTCATAGTCTTTTCTAAATCCATCCTTTATAAGAACAGCACCCATGCATTCACTGGAGTGTGTACCAACACTGTTATCACTTCTACTTTTTAATTCCATACTTTTCTTAGCTTTCAGATGTACCAACACTGTTATCACTTCTACTTTATTGATTCCATACTTTTCCTAGCTTTCCTATGTACCAACACTGTTATCATTTCTACTTTATTGATTCCATACTTTTCCTAGCTTTCAGATGTACTCAAAAATCACAGGCTTCCTCTAAGATTGATCTCCAAAACTGTAAAATCTCTGTTTTCTTCTTTCCTGTTACTTGGTTGTTTTTTGTTTTTTGTTTTTGTTTTTTTATTCTTGTTCTTGTTTTGGTTTTCTTCGGTAACCCAGACCTCTAGCTTACTATGGAGACAATGATAAATTTGAAATCGTCCTGTTCCCCTACAAACTTCTTGATCACCTCTGGAATTGCATCATCTCACCTTGTTGCATAGAGTTTGTCTTAGATGTTCAGTTAATTTTAGCTGTTGTCTTTAAAAATAGAAGACTGCAGTAGTTACCTATTTATACTAAATATTGACTCCATTGTTATGCATTGAGTGACAGCCCTGTGTCTATTTTTATAACTGCAAGTCTGAGAGTCAGTCGTCAATGGAGGATTTTATAAAATAAATCATTGAACGTGTCTATTCAATCCAAAAATTTTAATGACTTTGTTACTGGTAGGGCAAGATGCCAGCATCCAAATGAATACTTCAGTTCCTTCATTTGCTATATAAGTTCATACACAAGTGAATCTTGACTATAAAAGTGTCCTCTCTATATTTATAAGAGCTAATTTTTCACTAACTTTTTCTTTGGTTGTTTTAAAGACAGGATGTTGCATTGTGGCCCAGGCTAGAATAGTACTCAACAAGTCTCCAGCCTCAGCTTCCCAAATTCTGGAGTTGCACAGACATAAGACACCACACTAGTATTTTCAAATTACTGAAAATCAATTAACTTAAAACTTACCAAATCTAAAGTCTATTATCCAAATAACAGAATGTCAGTTATACTATGTAAAATTATGCAATTAGTGTTAGAGTGACGAATTGCATCACTTTTTACACAAAAACTTTTTGCTTCCTAGTTTCAAGGATGGTTTTTGGTTTTTTGTTTCTTTGAGGCTGTTGATATGGGAATAAAATACACTAAATTATTTCTAAGAATATATATAGCCTTCTACTCTTGTGTAGAAGCACCGACTTGCTCCCAGTATTCAAACTGCTTTATCAGTTAACAAATTCCCTCCGTTGGCAGGTTGAACTACAGCCTAAGTATGAGGAAAGCCTGTACATGTATTTGTACTTCGTCATCTTCATCATCTTCGGGTCCTTCTTTACCCTGAACCTGTTTATTGGTGTCATTATCGACAATTTCAACCAGCAAAAGAAGAAGATAAGTATTTTTACAATTTTTCCTAACACAAGGAATCAGAGTAATTAACATTCTATTTGAATTGGAATTCAAGATGAGATCTTGAATTCAGAAACCAAATAGCTCACGACCTTTTCCCTATGTTTTATCCTTAATAACTCCTCACTCACTCCCCTTTATAAGGTATTCGCAGCTAAAAGATCACTAGAGGCTGGAAAAGCATGTGGAAAGGTGAGGGAAAAGGGGTTAGATTTGATCAGAGAACACTGGCATGTCTGTACTACAATATCACACTAAATCCCATGATTATACATAGTCAGTAATTATCCATCATTTAAAATACGGTTCAGTGTATATACTTCTTTTGTACTCTTTTCTACCTGTACTTCTTTCTTCTGGTTATTTAATTAATAGCAACCACTTCTAGTTCTAATTTGAGGAATTTTTGTTTTATCTATTATCATTCTTAAGGCATGTTTGATTATTTCAATTATATATGTGCACTAAAGGAAGCATGCAAATATTATCACTCAGTAGTAACAATGGTCCACATTTCATCTTTGTCTGCTCAAACTCTTTCCATGAACAGTCTCCTTTTTTGAACTACTTCTCATCTGTTTTTTTCTTTTAAGATGGTCTCACTTTTCAATCTAGGCTGACCTGATCTCACTATATGGCCCTATGTGACCTAAAACAAGTAGCAGCCCTGTATCCTTCTCAAATAAATTGGAACTATAGTCACATATCACGTTGTCTGACCCTGAAATATTCTGTGTACATATGTGGCTCTGTGTGTGTGTGTGTGTGTGTGTGTGTGTGTGTGTGTGTGTGTGTGTGTGTGTTGTGTGTGTGTTGTTGTATTGTGTTGTGTTGTATGTGTATTCGTGGTGGTGTGTGCAAGTGTCTGTGAGGATGAATGTACACATGCATGTAAAAGCCAGTGATAAACATTAGTCACCTTTCTCAATCACTACCCACCATAATTTTTAAGACAGGAGTTCTCATTGAATCTCCTCTTCAATTCAGATTGATGGCTGGCCAGTGAGATTAATGGATTCATCTTATCTCTGCATCCCCATCACCATTTGGTTTTTGTTTTAATAACATAGTGCCATGCCCACTTTAACATGGGGGTTGGGATCTGAGCTTATATTCACGCCAATGTGTAATAAATTTATCACTTCAGCCATCTCTGAAATACTTTTTAAAATTACAGTTATTTATTCATGCCACACTGGGTGTGTGGTAGTCAGTAGACAACTTACAGGATATGGTCTCCCTCCTTCCACCCTTTGAGTCCCAGGGATTGAATCCAGGTGATTTGGATTGTAAGCAAATGCCTATATGCACTAAGCCATGGTCCCAGCCCTGAAATGTTTCCCAATGTACAATTTTAAATACTTTTATCACAGAGATTTCTCAGTTTGTTAAAAGTGTTCATGTTTATTTATCATAACTTGGCCAATTTCAATCTATCTAATCTTTAGTGACTTAAGTAATTTTTTCCTGCAAAACATTTGAGTGTTTAAATCTTTTCTTACATTAAATTCCAGAGTGAAGTATATTGCCTCCTTGTAGTTAAATAACTAGTCAACTGAATAAGCTATGTGAGCATGACCTTGCTCCACCACTCTCACAGACACCAGACATTCCCTTTAGTTGTTAATATTTGACATCTCTTAAAGGGAAACAAAATTTAACTTTATTTTTTGTGCATTTTATGGCAAATAGTTTTGGATGTATCCAAGTTCATCCCAGCCAATTATATTTCTTTATGTCCCATGATTTCATACTATTTGTTCGTTGCATTCATTTTTTATTTATTATGATTAACATAAAGGAGTATTGGATTTGTCAAAGGTTTTCTCAGCATCTAATGTGATGATCATGTGATTTTTTTCTTTCAGTTTGTTTGTATAGTGGATTGCATTGATAGATTTTCTTTCATATATTGAACCATCCCTGTATCCCTGTGATGAAAGGCCTACTTGGTTGTAGTGAATTATGTGTTTGACGTGTTCTTCAATTTGGTTTGTGAATATTTTATGAGTGTTTTTTGCGTAGATGTTCATAAGTGAAATTGGTCTGAAGTTTTCTTCCTTTGTTGAGTCTTTCTGTGGTTTAGGTATCAGGGTTACTGTGGCCTCATAGAATTAATTAGGTAGTGTTTCTTCTGTTTCTATTTTTGGAAGAATTTGGGGAGTACTAGTATTACACTGATGGATTCCTACATATTGAACCATCCCTGCATCACTGGTATGAAGCCTATATGATCATGGTGATGATGTTTTTGATGTGTTCTTGAATTGGGTCTGGGAGAATTTTATTGATTATTTTTGTATCAATTTTCATTGACAAAATGGTTCTGTAGTTTTCTTTCTTTGTTGAGTCTTTGTGTAATTCAAGTATCAGAGTGACTGTGGCCACATAGAGTGAACTAGGTAGTGTTTCCTCTGTTTCTATATTGTGGAATAGTTTGAGGAGCATTGGTATTCTGGTAGAATTCTGCACTAAAACCATCTGACCCTGTACTTTTTTTGGTTGGGAGAAGTTTAATGCCTGCTTCTATTTCCTTAGGGGTTATAGGAATGTGTAGATGGTTATTCTTATCCTGATTTAACTTTGGCACCTGGTATCTGTCTCTATTTCTTCCTGACCAAGTTAGTGATCATTGAGTATAGAGTTATTCAGTTTCCATAAGTTTATGGGCTTTCTGTTATTTCTGGGTTTTTGTTGTTGTTGTTGTTGTTGTTGTTGTTGTTGTTGTTCTTTTTTTTTTTTAAGTCTAGCCTTAATCCCTGGTGACCTGATACAATGCAAGGGGTAATATGAATCTTCTTGTATCTGTTGAGGCTTGCTTTGTGCCCAATTATATGGTCAGCTTTAGAAAATGCTCATGAAGTGCTGAGTAGAAGCCACATTCTTTGGTTTTGGGGTGGTTATTTAGATATCTGTTAAATTCATTTGGTTCATAACTTCTGTTAGTTTCATTGATTCTCTGTTTAGTTTCTGTTTCAATGACCTGTCCATTGGTGAAAGTGGGATGTTGACATTTCCTACTATTATTGTGTAGGGTTCAATGTGTGATTTGAGCCTTAGTAAAGTTCCTTTTACAAATGTGAGTTTCCTTGCTTCTGGGGCATAGCTGTTCAGAATTGAGATGTCATCTTAGTGGATTCTCCCTTTGATGAGTATGAAGTGTCCTTCCCCATCTCTTTTGCCAATTTTGGTTGAAAGTCTATTTTATTAGCTATTAAAATAGCTACTCCAGCTGGTTTCTTGGGTTCATTTGCTTGGAAAACTTTTTTTGAGGCCTTTATTCTGAGGTAGTGTCTTTTTTTGTTGCTGAGGTGTGTTTCTTGTATGCCACAAAATGATGGAAATTGTTTACGTGTCTGTTAGCCTGTCTTTTTATTGGTGAATTGAGTCTACTGATACTCAAATTTATCAATGACCAATGATTGTTAGTTCCTCTTATTTTGATGTTAGTGGTGGTTCTGTGTGTGTGTGATTCTCTTCTTTTGGTTTTACTGTAAGATGATTAATTTCTTGTGCTTTCTTGGGTGTAGTTACTCTTCTTGTGTTGGAGTTTTTCTTCTAGTATCCATTATAGGATGTATTAGTAGAAAGATTCTCTTTAAATTTGGGTTTGTCATAGAATATCTTGGTTTCTTCATCTATGATGACTGAAAGTTTTACTGGGTATAATAGTCTGGGCTGCTATCTGTAGTCTCTTAGCATCTGCAAGATCTTCTGACTTTTAGAGGTTCGTTGGGAAGTCAGGTATAATTCTATTAGGTATGCTTTTATATGTTACTTGGCCCTTTTCCCTTGTAGTTTTTAATATTCTATCTTTTATTCTATATATTTAGTGTTTTAATATGTGGAAGGAAAATTTTCTTGTCTGGTCCAATCTAATGATGTTCTGTAAGCTTCTATAGTGATCCCTTTCTTTAGGTTAGGAAAGTTGTCTTCTATAGTTTTGTTTAAGATATTTTTTAGCCCTTTGAACTGGGAATCTTCACCTTCTTTTATTTCTATTATTCTTAGGTTTAGTCTTTTCATCGTATCACAACTTCATGAATGTTTTGAGTTGGGAACTTTTTTCATTTGGCATTTTCCTTTATCAATGTATTAATTTTTTTCTATTGCATTTCCTCTGTCTGAGATTCTTTCTTCCATCTCTTGTATTTTGTTGGTGATTCTTATGTGTGTAGTCCCTGCTCTCTTTCCTCAGTTTTATATCTCCAGGGTTGCTTCCATTTGTGTTTTCTTTAATGCTTCTAATTCTATTTTTAAATCTGAGTCCATTTTATTCATTTCTTTCACCCGTTTGATTGTATTTTTCATATTTCTTTAGGGGATTTATTTGTTTCCTCATTAAAGATTTCTACCTGTTTAGTTGTATTTTCCTATATTCTGCATATGCTTTATTTATATCATCTTTAATGGCCTCTATTGTCTTCATAAGATGGGATTTAAGGTCAAGTATTGCTCTTCAGGTGTGTTAGGATATCCAGGGCTTGCTGTAGTAAGAGAGCTCAGTTCTGAAGGTGCCATACTGCACTGGCTTCTAGCGATTATTCTATTGTTCTATTGAGCTTGCCTTTCGCCATCTATTTTTTTCTCTGGTGTTGGCTGGCCTGTAAGTCCTTGGGAGTAGTAACTCTCAGAGACTTGTTGTCCTAGATAGCTAAAGCCCTCCCCAGAGGCAAGCAGAGCTGTTGGCTGAGGTGTAGGGTATAGATCCCCAATTGCAGGTAGAGGTGTGGACTGAAACATGGAGCTGGTTGTTCTGGTGGGAGAAGAACTCCCATGAGGCAGACAGGTTGTGAAGGAGAGCTCAGGGTGCTGGTCCCTGACTGTAGGTGGAAGTGTGGGCCAGAAGGAAGATGGAGCTTTGTGTTTTACCATGTCTGGGCTTTTTTCCTTCAATAATTATAATAATAATGCCAATTTTAGTTATCTTAAAACTTAAGTATTATAGTCAATACAGTGTACTTTTAATTTTCAAATTCAAAATAAGTCACAAGGATAACCATGTTAATCTCTTGAAATCTCTTGTTATAATATTGAAAAGTTATGAGGGAATGGATACAATTTTAACCAGCTTTGATTTTTTTTTCTATACTTTGGAGGTCAAGACATCTTTATGACAGAAGAACAGAAGAAATACTATAATGCAATGAAGAAATTAGGATCAAAAAAGCCACAAAAGCCTATCCCTCGACCTGGAGTAAGAAATATCAAATGAAAATAATATAAAGCAACAACCTGAAATGAGTTTTGTTTCTCAGGGGAAATCAACTACCATTCCCAGCACAAAAGAAAAAAGAAAAAAGAAAAAAGAAAAAGGAAAAAAAAAACCTTTTGAGTATCTCTAATCTATGTTTTGATATTTTTTTTAAAGACCAAAAAGAATAAGAATATACAGAAAATGCAAATTTGTCTCCAAATGACCTACAACTACACACTTAGAATCCAAACTACGTAGACTAATGTGGTCCTCACAATAGTTGTGTCTTTATGACTTTACAGTAGCTGCAGTGCAATGTCAAGCAATACAGAAGCATAGGGTGGGGCTAATATTCATTTACTTTCTGATTAAAGAGGTAGAAAAGATGCTCAATGGCATATCATCTCCACTTGTAATTGTTGTTTAATAAGTAGAAATATGGACCATTTTAGAGGAGGTGAGCATCCCAGTAATGAATATGTTTTTGTATGGCTCTAAAATCAGCAATTGCTTATGTCGGCATTATTACAATTTGTGATAATAAATAACCATTCTCATATTTCCAAGATTCATCTACAAACTATAAAGGAGAAAGAGCCCTTATCATGGTTATTTTTATGACAGTGATTTTTTTCCATAACTTATTTCTTTTATTCACATTATATCCCAATCACAGCCTCCCTCCCTCCTCTCTTCCTAGTCCCACCATCACAACAAATCCTTCTTCCTATTGTCCCCTCCCCTTGTCCTCAAAGAAGGGGATCCCCCTTTTATACCACTCCACCATGGGACATCTAGTCCCATCAGAACTAGACACATCCTCTCCCACCAAGGACTAACCTGGCAGTCTAGGTAAGAGGAGGGGGCTCCAGTGACAGGAAGCAGAGACTGAGACAGCTTGTTAGGGAACCCACATGAAGACAAGCTGCACACTTGCTACAAATGTGTAGGGTACCTAGATCCAGCTCCACCACGCTCCCTGGATGGTGGCCCAGGCTTTGTGAGTCTCCACGGTCCCAGGATAGTTGACACTGTAGGTCTTCTTGTGGTGTCCTTGACTATGGCAGTGATCTTAAGCTTAAAATATTCCCCATGATGAATTACAAAACAGAATCTTAGTGAATGTTTCTATTGTACTAGCCAATTTTGTTTGTTTGTTTGTTTGTTTGTTTGTTTGTTTGGAGGCAGGGTTTTTCTTTGGAGTTTTGGCTGTTGTGGAACTCACACTGTAGATCAGGCTGGTCTTGAACTCAGATCCACCTGCCTCTGCTTCCCCAGTGCTGGGATTAAAAGCATGCTCTACTACTGTCCAGTTCAAGCACTACTTTCTTTCTTTCTTTTTTTAATATTTTTATTAGGTATTTTCCTCATTTACATTTCCAATGCTATACCAAAAGTCCCCCATACCCCCCCCCACTCCCCTACCCACCCATTCCCACTTTTTGGCCCTGGCATTCCCCTGTACTGGGGCATATAAAGTTTGCCTGTCCAATGGGCCTCTCTTTCCAGTGATGGCCGACTAGGCCATCTTTTCATACATATGCAGCTAGAGACAAGAGCTCCGGGGTACTGGTTAGTTCATAATGTTGTTCCACCTATAGGGTTGCAGTTCCCTTTAGCTCCTTGGGTAATTTCTCCAGCTCCTCCATTGGGGGCCCTGTGATCCATCCAATAGCTGACTGTGAGCATCCACTTCTGTGTTTGCTAGGCCCCGGCATAGTCTCACAAGAGAGAGCTCTATCTGGGTCCTTTCAGCAAAATCTTGCTAGTGTGTGCAATGGTGTCAGTGTTTGGAAGCTGATTATGGGATGGATCCCCAGATATGTCAGTCTCTAGATGGTCCATCCTTTCGTCACAGCTCCAAACTTTGTCTCTGTAACTCCTTCCATGGGTGTTTTGTTCCCAGTTCTAAGAAGAGGCAAAGTGTCTAATGAGAACATTTTCCCCATTGATACTTAGTGCTACACAAGTCAAGTACTGCACAGCAGGGGTATTTTATGGTACTAAAATATGCTTAGGATTCTTCAGTGGCCCAAAGAAATAAGCAGAAGATGGTGTACTGGGCCTAACCTCAGCTGACTACACATGAGTAGCGAAGGACATGTGCTCCCTTTGTTATAGCATAGCAAGCAATGTCTTTTCAGTCTGATTACCCCTGTGGAGACTCATCATTATTTGTCTGACAATATCAGCAAAGACCACTTGCTGGGAACAAATTAATGTTGTCAAGGTGAAATGTAAATTTATTTTATTTTATTTTATTTTACTCTTTGAGACAGGGTCTCTCTGTGTAGCCCTGACTGACCTGGAATTCCCTTTGTAGACCAGGCTGGCTCAGAAATCCACCTGCCTCTACCCCCCAAGTGCTACTTGCCCAGCAGGAATGTAAATGTTTGGTGTTTCAGATGCATCCTTGAAATCACAAGGTTCCTTTGATAATTCTCTAGGAACAAAGCAAATTTAAGACTAATATTTATTACGTTTATAAATGACCACATTGTCTAGCTGCTCATTGGAAAGTACTACAGCCAGTGAGCCAAAGTTTGGCAACAGCAAATCAAACAGATTTCTTACAGTTCTGTAACCTTGATGTGTTGAAATTCACTGTGTGTTTCTGTAAAGAGTGTGCAGGGAAAGAATCTACAGCAAGGGATTGATGTATTCAGGAATATGCATGCCTCAAAACAAAAATTTAATTAACTAGATATAAAAATGTTCTACAAGGCACCAATTACAAATATTTGTCCCAATAGGTAGGTACTATGTACAATACTAGAAAGTAGGGAATATAGGAAGTATTTAATGTATATGCTGTCTACCAGGAATCTCCCGCATTGCTGAAAGTGTCTTTGTTTCTCTGCAGAACAAATTTCAAGGAATGGTTTTTGACTTTGTAACCAGACAAGTGTTTGATATCAGCATCATGATCCTCATCTGTCTGAACATGGTGACCATGATGGTGGAAACGGATGACCAGAGCGATTATGTGACAAGCATTTTGTCACGCATCAACCTGGTGTTCATCGTCCTGTTCACCGGCGAGTGTGTGCTCAAGCTCATCTCGCTCCGCCATTATTATTTCACCATTGGATGGAACATTTTCGATTTTGTGGTGGTCATCCTCTCCATTGTAGGTAAGATCTGTGCAAAGTCTGGCAAATTCCTCCTGATAAAAGTGGAGGTTGAAAACAGGAATTTAGAGTGGAAGGCATCTCACTACTCAAAGTCAATATGTTGGCATGTGTTTTTGAGTTGTATTTGTTTTTCTTCCAAAATTAGGCTTCTAATTTATACAAATATTTTATCCCATTGCATCACATATTTATTTGACCATTAATAAGATCTCCTTTATTGAGATATATTAAATAGATTGATGTGGTGAACCAAAATTTAAAAAGTGCTTTTAGGTGGTTGAGATTAAACACTCTATACGCTATCCAGATCAATGATTCTCAATCTGTAGGTCGCAACACTTTGGGGATTGAATAGCCCTTTCATAGGGGTCACCTAAGACCATTAGAAATCATAGGTATTTGCATTAAGATTCATAGCAGTAGCAAAGTTACAATTATTAAGAAGCAACAAAATAACTTTATGATTGGTGGTCACCACAATATGAGAAACTGTATTAAAGGGTTGCAGCATTAGGAAGGTTTAGATCCACTGATCTAGATGATTCTGGTAAGAGGGGTACTGAGAATCTGGTCTGAAGGTCAGGAAAGACATTACATTAGAGATGTAGTTAATGGGGTCACCAGCATGCAGAGTAGAACATGGATAGAAGTAAATGGGAAATGCAAGTAGACTAACAGTAGTTTCTTGTGGCTTTCATACAGAAATTTTCAATATTTCCAGAAGGAAACTGGTAGCATGGAACATCTCTTTCTTAGTCCTATCCTACAAATTGTGTAGTACATAAGAGCCTCATGAAGGTAACTCATCTCACTGCAGATACCAACAATGCTTCAGAGAAGTGAAGAAGTCCCTGTATGGGAACTTCATTCCTAATTAAGATGAAATCATTGCAAATTTTCAAGCATAGGACTCAGTTGGAATGATCTGTGTGCTATTCCCCCCTCTGAATAAATAGGCCTTACATCTAAAATCCAACCCATATGTTATATGTAATTTTTAATTCCAACAATAATCATGTAAATAGCATCAAAAAGAGAGAGGCCGAAAGAGACAGAGATAGAGACTGAGATAGAGAAGGCTGACTAAAGAGAATGATGCTTTTGTGCTTTGCATACAATGATGCATTTGGGTATTTTGGTTGGTTGAATAGGTAGGTTTTTGTTGTTGTTATTGCTGTTGGCAGTGGTGGTGGTGATGGTGGTGGTGGTGATGATGGTGGTGGTGGTGATAGTGGTGGTGATGGTAGTGGTGGTGGTGGTGGTGGTGGTGTGTGTGTGTGTTTGTGTTGGAAGTACTCTTTAATGGAGTCTTTATTTAAAGGACAGAGGGGGGAGCTGAGAAATGCAGTGGCATCTAAAGCACTTAGTGTGCAAGCTTGAGAACGAGAGAACAGATTCCCAGCACCAGTGTAAATCCTGGCCAAGGGTGACACCTTATAAAGAAGGCTCTTGGAACCCCTCAAATTATCTGGCAAGCTACCAGAGAGCTCTGTGTTCAATTGAGAAGTCCTGAGCACAGAGACTGCAATGGAGGAGTTAGGGCAAGGACTGAAGGAGCTGAAGGGGTTTGCAACCCCACAGGAGGAACAACAATATCAACCAACCAGAGCTCCCAAAGCTCCCAGAGCTCCCAGGGCCTAAACCACCAACCAAAGAGTACACATGGAGCATGGCTCCAGCCACATATGTAGCAGAGGATGGCCTTGTCATTCATCAATGGAAAGGGAGGCCCTTGGTCCTGTGATGGCTCGATGACCCCGCAAAAGAAATGCTAGGGCCCTGAGGTGGGAGTTGATGGGATGGTGGGGGAACACCCTTATAGAGGCAGGGGGTTTGGGAGGGGAAAATGAGAAGGGGGATAACATTTGAAATGTAAATAAATAAAATAACCAATAAAAATTTTAAAAATTGAAAATAAATACATAAAGTAGAAAGCAATCAAAGAGACTCCCAGCATCAGCCTCAGGTAAGACACACACACACACACACACACACACACACACACACACACACACACACTCACGAGAGAGAGAGAGAGAGAGAGAGAGAGAGAGAGAGAGAGAGAGAGCACATGCCACATGAACATACATGTGCCAAAAAACCCAAAATCACAGGGAGAAAAAAAGCTGTAAAAATTAAAAAATTGAGATTTTGCTACAGGAGAGGAAAAGAACATCAACCCTGGAGTGTTTTGCAAACACACAGGCACATGCACGGACAATTCTGTAATAATATTAGTTCATATGAGGATGAAAACAGCATGAAACACTCCAAGACTTCAGATTAGTGAAGTGTGAAAAAGAAAAGTTTGGTTCAACAAGTTTAGAGAAAAAACATCATATTCATATATTGTTGGCTGTTGACATTGAAGCAAATTTTCGTATTTATTTCTGATGAGATTTTAAGTTAACCATAGCATATCAATACTCTTCGGGCCAGGCGTGGTGGTACATGCCTTTAATCCCAGCACTTGGGAGGCAGAGGCAGGCAGATTTCTGAGTTCTAGGCCAGCCTGGTCTAGACTGAGTTCCAGGACAGCTAGAGCTACACAGAAAAACCCTGTCTCGAAAAACCAAAAATAAATAAATAAATAAATAAATAAATAAATAAATAAATAAATGCTCTTGGGGGGGCGAGCTGTACTATGATTCTTAAATTTTAATCTATTGCTGAGGCTGAGTAAAAGCTAAAGTTAACTTTTATTATACATCGTATAATTCTATAAACACTCAGTTTTCCATATGTATGTATTAAATATCTGAAAATTCAAACACAGATCAAAAGTATTTTTAAGAACCATGCTCCTCTCCTGACCATTTTTAATATAATGAACGGTAGCAACTGTTCTGTTTTGGATTTTTTGTTTTTGTTTGTTTGTTTGTTTGTTTGTTTTCTTGTTGGTTGGTTGGTTGGTTGGTTGGTTGGTTGGTTGGTTGGTTTTAATTTGGTTTGGTTTTTCAAGTCAGGGTTCCTCTATGTAGCCTTGGCTGTCCTGAAACTCGTTCTGTAGACCAGGCTACCATCACACTAACAGAGATCCCCTCCCTCTGCCTTTGAGTACTGGGATCCACCTCCACTCAGCCTTACTTGGTTTTTGTTGTTGTTGTTGTTGTTGTTGTTTAGTTAGGATTGGATTTCTGGAATATCACAGCAACTCTTCACATGGTACTTTCATTGTTAAATGTGATGAACATTTTAAATATAATTCAAAACTTTCAATAAAATGGTATAGACAAATTGTATGCAAATGTGCTGCCATATGATATAAAGGGCTTTCAGTCCTTGAATTTTGATGTTCTAAGGAGGAGAGGTGCATCCTGGGACAAATCAGCTGCAGATACTGGAAAATGATTGGAATATATTTGTACCATACCCAAGATTACAAAATTGAATCTTAATACTCTGAAATTGACATTGGAACTTTAATAACTCAAATATTTTAATAAATGATTAGTTGATGACTTCTTCACTGATTGATAGTTTAATTATCTTCCCACAGGGATGTTTCTTGCGGAGCTAATAGAAAAGTATTTTGTGTCTCCTACCCTGTTCCGAGTCATCCGCCTGGCCAGGATTGGACGAATCCTACGCCTGATCAAAGGTGCCAAGGGGATCCGCACGCTGCTCTTTGCTCTGATGATGTCCCTTCCTGCGCTGTTTAACATCGGCCTCCTGCTTTTTCTCGTCATGTTCATCTACGCCATCTTTGGGATGTCCAACTTTGCCTATGTTAAGAGGGAAGTTGGGATTGATGACATGTTCAACTTTGAGACCTTCGGCAACAGCATGATCTGCCTGTTCCAAATCACCACCTCTGCGGGCTGGGATGGACTGCTGGCCCCCATCCTCAACAGCAAACCCCCTGACTGTGACCCTAATAAAGTTAACCCTGGAAGCTCGGTGAAGGGAGACTGTGGGAACCCATCTGTGGGGATTTTCTTTTTTGTCAGCTACATCATCATATCCTTCCTGGTTGTGGTGAACATGTACATTGCTGTCATCCTGGAGAACTTCAGCGTTGCCACAGAAGAAAGTGCAGAGCCTCTGAGTGAGGACGACTTTGAGATGTTCTACGAGGTCTGGGAGAAGTTCGACCCTGACGCCACCCAGTTCATGGAATTTGAAAAATTATCTCAGTTTGCAGCTGCTCTAGAACCCCCTCTCAATTTGCCACAACCAAACAAACTTCAGCTCATTGCCATGGACCTGCCCATGGTGAGTGGAGACCGCATCCACTGCCTGGACATCTTATTTGCTTTTACAAAGCGGGTGTTGGGTGAGAGTGGAGAGATGGATGCTCTTCGAATCCAGATGGAAGAGCGGTTCATGGCTTCCAACCCCTCCAAGGTCTCTTATCAGCCCATCACTACTACATTAAAACGCAAACAAGAGGAGGTGTCAGCTGTTATCATTCAGCGAGCTTATAGGCGCCACCTTTTGAAGCGAACAGTAAAACAAGCTTCATTCACATACAATAAGAACAAACTCAAAGGTGGGGCTAATCTTCTTGTAAAAGAAGACATGCTCATTGACAGAATAAACGAAAACTCTATTACGGAGAAAACTGACCTGACAATGTCCACAGCAGCTTGTCCGCCCTCCTACGATCGGGTGACAAAGCCAATCGTGGAGAAACACGAGCAGGAAGGGAAGGATGAAAAAGCCAAAGGGAAATGAACAAAAACAACAAAAAAAAATAATAAATTGGGTGACAAATTGTTTACAGCCTGTGAAGTCAAAAGGACTCCTTTAAGAAGTCAATGCCAAACTGACTGTTTTTACACAAATTCACTTTAAGGTCAGTGCCTCAATAAGACAGTGACCCCCTTGTCGGCAAACTCTGTGACTGTGTAAAGGGGAGATAACCTTGACAGGAGGGTACTGTTCTAACTACCAGCTGACACTGCTGAAGACAAGAGACAAATGGCTATGCAGACTGTAGGGATCAGTCTAAAGGGGTGCAGAGCTATAATTTGGGGGTTAATGTGAAACACTTTAGTGTAGTAACTCTATCCACCGTTTGCATTTCAACTGCCACATTTGTCAGGTTTTTTACAAACTCTGTTAGTGGATTCATCTTTTTTTTAATCCATGTGTTGTTTGTTACATGTGACTATTTTTGTAAGCAGGGTTTCTGTTGGGAAATAGACTAAAGGAACTCTTTTCCCGGTGTGTCACCTGGGAGTGTTGACATCCTTATGGCCCTCCCGTCTGCACAACGGTGTGGTTTCGCATGAGGGCATGTTGCACCTTAGGATCATGCATGAGAAAAAGTCGAAAGGAAAGCAAAGACAGTTCTTCAACAGTTCTATGTCATCTGTGTTTCTGCGGGGGGAGGGGGCGGTACGGAGGTGATCGCTAGATCGTGGGCTTTGCTGAGCTGGGTTTGTCAAAATCTAGTCCTTAGTCCAAGGAGATTGTTCAGACAGGTCATCAAGTCTTAGGAGGTGCAAACTTCATTCAAATGTCTGGAGTCACGCTACATTTCTGTTCACTGTCTCTGAAAGGTCTCTAAATTATGACTCTGACTCCCTACCCCCAACCCTAGCAGAGCGAATTGACCAAAAGAACCCTTTATAAATCCCCGCTTCCTCCTGCACTTTGTTTAGCCATCTTCAGCTCTCAGCAAGGTTGACACTGTATGTGTTAATGAAATGCTATTTATTATGTAAATAGTCATTTTACTCTGTGGTGCACGTTTGAGCAAACAAATAATGACGTAAGCACAGTATTTATTGCATCAAATATGTACCACGAGAAATGTAGAGTGCAAGCTGTCCACCGGAAATATACTGTACTCTGTACCATTGTAGATAGTGTGGATGCTGCCAATGCATGTCGATATTACCACGTTGCGGTATCTAGTTTCTCTCAGCACTCAGAATCTCACTCACGAGAAACCATAGGTCAGTGGCTAAGTCAAGGAAACTGTTCAGCAGACTTCATTTCTTTAAGTCATTAAGCAATAGTTTGCAGCACTTTAACAATGTTTGGGTTGTTTTTAAAATTTAAGTGGATAACGTTCAATGTATAGCCAGACTGTACATACGTGTTCAAAAGACAACACTACTGCTTAACCTGTTAAAAACATGTTTAGAGTTTTATAAGCAAATATAAATACTGTACAAAGTCACTTTCTTTTACTTTTCAGCATTATGTACATATGAAGAGGAAATTATCTTCAGGTTGATATCACAATCACTTTTCTTACTTTCTGTCCACAGCAGTTTTTCATGGAAGATATTTGCTAACTAAGAAATGAAACTATGACTGGGTAGTGGTAGATCTCTGCTTTTTTATTACAATTGTTAATTTTGGATTATTTCATAATTTTAAGGGGCAAAATACACTCACAACTTCACATCCAAATTATGATTTGCAATTGGAAAAGGTATAACATTTGATTTATATTTATTGTAGTGTTTGTGCTAACAGATGACCAGAGTGCTTTTTTTTCTCATTTTTTTCTTTATTTCCCCAATTTCTGTTTATTTTTCTTTGCTTTGAAATCATGCTTCTTTAGATTGTTCTAAATATAAATGTGGGCTTCAGAATTTCTTTTCCTCAAAATCAGAGAGGATTACACTTATATAGTCAATTACATCAAGATATTTGTGTTTCTTACAGAAGCAGACCGTAGGCACCTCTTTTTCTTAAAAAAAAAATATTTAGGCAAACCGTATTCATGAACTGCATGTTGGAAAATGCTACTATTAGCCCAAAATGATGCTAATCACAATTAAAAAATGTGCAAATCTAATAAAATTAATTTTTTATTTTATTGCTTGCCTGGTTACTTTTTGTTGACCGAATTTTATGACAATATAGAGGTGCTTTTATCTACTTATGGTAGGGAGAGTTGCACACAGACACACACACACACACACACACACCAATCTTTAAGCACTATTACTGGGCAGATATTCATCTATTCTAACCCTTAAACTATCTACTTCCCAGCCAAAGGCCCCATGTTCCTTGCAGTTTGGATCTCACTGGCTTGCTCTGTTCCATGTGTGTCCTCGTGGAGAATCCCTTGGCAACCTGCTCATTATGACTCCTCCTGGACCCTCTGACTCATGGCCACCTCCCCCTTCTTTTCCTCATGGTCCTTCTTTTACTTCTGTCTACTTGGGATCCCCTGGCTGGGATCATTAGTCCAGCCTTCTATCTCCTCTGCCCAGCCATAGGCTGAATCTGCTCTTTATTGAGCAATCAAAGATGAGGGAAAACAAATTTTTGTATAACATTGAGATCAGAGTTGCCTTGGTGAGATGGCTCAGCGGTTAAGAGCATTGACTGCTATTCCTAAGGTCCTGAGTTCAAATCCCAGCAACCACATGGTGGCTCACAACCATCTGTCATGAGGCCCTCTTCTGGTGTCTAAAGACAGCTACAGTGTACTTATGTATAATATTTTTTTTTCCATTTTTTATTAGGTATTTAACTCATTTACATTTCCAATGCTATACCAAAAGTCCCCCATATCCACCCACCCCCACTCCCCTGCCCACCCACTCCCCCTTTTTGGCCCTGGTATTCCCCTGTACTGGGGCATATAAAGTTTGCAAGTCCAATGGGCCTCTCTTTCCAGTGATGGCCGACTAGGCCATCTTTTGATATATATGCAGCTAGAGTCAAGAGCTCCGGGGTACTGGTTAGCTCATAATGTTGTTCCACCTATAGGGTTGCAGATCCCTTTAGCTCCTTGGCTACTTTCTCTAGCTCCTCCATTGGGAGCCCACTTATGTATAATATTAAATAAATCTTTTTTAGAAAGAAGAAGAAGAAAGAGATCAGAGTTGCTTAACCATGCCAACTTTTGGACTGTAGACAGAAGTCTGGACATAGAAATCAACATCTGAATATATATAGGCTACAAGACCAACCCCCAGTACACCACACACACACACACACACACACACACACACACACACACACACATACACACACACACACACACACACACACAATAGAACAGAAAACTTAAAAGTAAAAATTGGACTTCCTAGAATGGCCCCTCAGCAGCTAGCAGTAGCAAGATGGAATCTCTAAGAGAACCAGGAGCCAGGACTAACACATAAACTAATATCCACGCAGGGGAGGGGAGTTATCCAACTCAACGCAACAGGGATGGCCACTTGAGATACATAAAGAAGCCTTTAAAGCATCACTGATGAATTCAACGTTGCTAAGAGTGGGCCACCATGTTCCTCCAGAAGCTCCCCACACCCTCTCTGTGTTTCTTCTGAGAAAGAGGACCTCTGTACACATGTATATGTTCCGCCGTCCTTTAGTTCCCAGTTCGCTTAGCCAATGGGAAGCCTGGGCTGGACATCAATACAAAACTGTGAGATAGGAATATCTATCCACCTGTTCCTTTCTTGCAGGTCTTCTTACTCCCTGAAAGTCAGCATGCCCCGTCTTACAACTGGAGCAACTTTCTGTGAAGCGTCATAGCCATCCTTCTTCTCCCCTCGCTTTCTTGGATCTGAGGATGCTTCCTTCCTCCTTACGACTTCCCCTATAGTTGCTGACAGCGGTGAAAATGATTTCTTTATGAAGACCTCTCTATGCCTCATTTTACCATGCCATGTGTCCCTTGCCAGGCAGAACTAGCTCCTCAAAGCCAGCAAGAAGCAATGATTCACCTTAGGTTGGCTTGGAGACTTTATCTAACTGACTTTCACAGTCACAGAACATGTCACTGAGAGAAATACAGCATGGTTACGCTTGGAATTCACAGACATGGAGAGCTTATTAGAGTGGTTCAGGTAGCAAAACTGACCATCTAATTATCTGTGTGTGATGGTTAGTATATGCTTGGCCCAGGGGTGACACTATCAGGAGGTGTGGCCTTGTTGGAGTAGGTGTGTCACTGTGGGTGTGGGCTTTAATACCCTAGTCCTAGCAGCCTTCAGATGAAGATATAGTACCCTCAGTTCCTCCTGGACAATGCCTGCCTTAATGCTGCCATGCTCCCACCTTGATGATAATAGACTGAACCTCTGAACCTGTTAGCCAGCCCCAACTAAATGTTGTCCTTATAAGAGTTGACTTGGTTATGGTGTCTGTTCACAGCAGTAAAACCCCAACTAAGACACTGCATCTCTAAGAAAAAAGAAACTTTCATTTAACTTCAGGATTGTACCATCTCAGTCATGAAACCAGAAAGGGCAACAATAGTTTTGACCAGAAAAGAGTAGGCCAGTGATTTTTCCACCTTTCTACATCTTTCTGACCATATTTGTTTACAATAGACATGCAACGTAAGAGGGCAACTCCAATTTACAAGTTAAAAGTTTCATTTTCAAAGAAAGACAATTAGAACAATGAGCTTATACAAGGTCTCATTGGTACTTTTCTTCATACAAAAAGAAGAAATAGTGAAATATAAGCCTACAAATCGTCCTCATATTTTGTAATATATGCTATGCCAAAAAGTAATTTATGTACAGAGAATTATGGGGTCTTGTAACTAGGATGGAAGAAGCATCTAGAATATCCATGTCATAGGCTAAATCTGGGACAAGCAGACCACCCAAATAGAACACAACACATGAAACAAATAAGAATAGCAATGTATGTAGTGACTTTATTTATATAAGTAAGTATAAGAAAAGAAAAATATTTTCCTTATAGTAGGAAATTAGTGAACAAATGTAGAAGAAATAAGAGTTAGAAAATTGGTGTTGGGCAACCATTACAATTAATTCACACAAAAATCATTAAAGAATTTTAGAACTCATGCATTAAGGTATGGAGGGGAGCAGGAATCTTACACTGCCTAGACCATCTTTTCTATATTAATTAAAACCTTCTAAACAAGAAAGTTATCAATGGATAAACTGAGCAGATACAACCCCCCAAAAGAATTCCCAGCTTTGAGGCCAAATGAGACTACATATCTCTTGTTAAGTTAAACGAAGAAAGCCACATCACTTCTAAGTCACCATTAGGATTTCGTAACTAGAGTCTAAGTAGTTTCAAAATTTAATCAAAGACTTTTATTAAAGGAGTGGTTTACTCTTAAAGCACCAATGTCACCGAGAAAAAAATCTCAAAGAAATGCTAGAGGATGAAGGGCTATGGGAGTTAAGCACTATAGTAATACACAAGAAAATAGACACACATTTATCATTGGAAATACTGGCTAAATCTGAATGTAAGCTACTAATTAGCTATTGATACTTTTTTAAAAAAAGATTTATTTATTTACTTTATATGTATGACAGCACTGTAGCTGTCTCCAGAAGATGGTGTCAGATCTCATTACAGATGGTTGTGAGCCACCATGTGGTTGCTGGGAATTGAACTCAGGACCTCTGCAAGAGCAGTCAGTGCTCTTAACCACCAAGACATCTCCCCATCCCCTATTGGTACTTTAATAGGGTTAAATGTCTTGGTTTTTAAGGCTGGTATACCTACTTCAAATAAATAAAAAATTCCATCATTCTTGCTTCTTTTCCTTCCTCTGTCTCTCTCCTTTCTTTAACTCTTGGTTCATGGGCCATCCTTTTCTTTCACTTTGACTCATTTCTCCTCCCTTCCCTCTTGCCTCTGTTTTCTTCAACTTTGCAGTAGAGAGTCATTTCCCAGTCACATCATATTCACTCTTACAACCGTCTCTTGTGTCCTCTTCACTCGCTCCCTTTGGCTGATCCTTTTATCTGTCTTTGGGTTTTTTAAGTACGAATTCCTGATTTAGAAAGGAAAATTAACCCTACTTGACCCTGATTCATCTTTTTCCAGTCTCTCATTTTTCACATAGAAAACTGGGCTCTCTTCTTATCCCCATATTTGCTTATGGTTAGAAGAAATAGGTGAGAAAATTTGTCTGAGAACCATCTTGTTAATATAACCACTCTAAGCTTACCAAATGCTATGCTGTGTATTTTGCTTCCTATACTCTTATACTAGTAGTATGAGATGCGAAGCTAGAAAGCAGAATGACGGATACAGGAACAAAGACTGACAGATGTATGAGAGAAGGCTGTATAGTTCTATCTTCTAATTGTGACCAACATCCCTTCTATTCGATGTTGACTTAAAAAGGCAGAATGTCAGGCTGGAGAAATAGCTCACTGGAGAAGCACATGCTTAGAAAGTCAGATGTATTAAACTGTGAAGTGAAGAGAAGTTGGTAGGATATTTAATTTCTTCTACAGTTCTTTAACCTTTATTTTTGATATCATGAAGCAAAGACTTGAAACTTCTAAATAAAACACAGGTAACCATAACCTTAATGGTAAATACTTCATGCAAATATTGTTACAGAAAACTGATTTTCCTACCAGCATGCTAATGAGCTTATTTCTCTCACATTAAAGCTGCCACTGCATCTATGTGTGTGTTTTACTGGAAAACATTAAGACATAAGGGTTATCTTCCTCTTTTGAGTTATTAGAAATAAATTTGAAGTCAGGCAATTCGACTGTGGTAGCAGACAGTTTAAAATGTATAGACATGAGAATGAATCTTGTCAATAGCTGAGAGACAAGCAGGTTGTTGGAAAGAAGGCCTTAACTGCATGGTATGAGCTCTGCATTTGAAGTCCTACACAATGTAAACTAAAATGCTAACACCTTGCTAAACTTTGTTCTTCAAAAGCAACCTTTTCTCTTTTTAATGCTTCAGCACATGGCTTCTGTTGATAAATCAGGCAGATTCAAGTGATCTTCATGCAACCTTAATTGAATATGAGATGTTTTTGAGAATTTGATGGTCATGGTCATTCTCATCTTTCTTTAAATTGTGTCTTCTATCATCTTGTCAGAAACCAGAGCACCTTAACCTTCTCCCCAAATCTCTGGTTGTTCGTTTTGCCTTAAGCTTTTTCCCTGTAGATTTATACTGTAGTCAGTATTGGCAATTTTGCTGAGCTGGTGCAGCAATCTCAGCTGTCTGTTGGTGTTTTGTGCTAATGCATTCAGTTGTCATGTTAAATTTCGCATGCGCAGCACTAGTTTCTTCACATGCTATCCCTCTCAGCCACTAATGAGACTGTCCAGGAGTGATGGCTTAGAAGGTAAAGACCCCCTGCTGCCAGACATAATAACCTGAGTTCAATCTCCAGGTTCCACAAAGTTGGAGGAGAGAATTCACACCTAAATGTTGTCCTCTGGCTTCCATATGATTGCCATGGTTCATGTGTAAACACACACACACAAACATACCACCACCGCCACCACCAATACAACAACAACAAATAGAAAGAAAGATAGATAGTAGATAGTAGATAGATAGATAGATAGATAGATAGATAGATAGATAGATAGATAGATAGATGGATGGCAGGTAAGCCAGAAGTAAACATGATTTCCTATTATCTGTTACTGAATTACTGTTCTAATTCAGAAAGAGAAAATTAAAAGAAATAACAAATTATAGTATCTAAGGGATGGATGAGCAACTCAAAGTGAGTCTGCATGTTTCTACTGTATTCTACTGAATGAAAAAGTAGGAGATACTTAACAGAAAAGCATATGAAACCATGATCAAAATCATGCTCTCTAGTGTTAGATCACCTGAATTCATTTCAGTTGTACCAAACTGCTTGGTGCACGGCTTCTGAAGTTCCCTTAATAGTTCTTTGATTCAATTTTATCACCAGCAGAACATTAGTAATTATTCTCGTGAAGACAAAATGACTCAGTGCAAGTGTTCTTTCCAGCCCATTACTGTGAACATATTCAATCCGACGCAAGATGCGAAGCAGGCTGGGACAGGGCTAGTATTTGCAACATGTCAACATTCCCTACCTAAAAACAAATACTGTCAGTGACTGAGACAAACAGGGGCCACTAGATAAAAAGAACTTAACAGCATGTAGAAGTGCAAGTAATGAAGACTTGTTACAGAATCTGTGAATGTAATTAATGGCAGGCTGGGAACAAACAGGTTTTAATTTTAAGACAAAAAGGGAGATCAGAGAAACAGAAACATAATTTAAGAAGCTTCTTGGAGAATAAATAGAGTCAGGAAGTGCTAAGGCAGAACCTTGAGAACCTTCTCTTTTAGGATTCTGTGGTTTGTCTGTGAGAAGAAGTTTGTGAGAGAGAAGTTTTACCTAAGGCATGTGCACTCAGATTTAATGAGAGGTGGTGTCTAAGGTGTCATAGTCATATACTATGACAAAAGGAGCCGAGTTTGTGAGACAAATTATTTCAGAATAAATGGCATTAAGTGTTGTTGAGTTTAGGTTGAATGTAGCAGTAGGGAAAATAAGAGTTGTGACAAACCTGAGAACATATAAAATTAGCAAAAACGAGATAGGTACTTTATATTTTACCTGCATGCATCCATTTTTTAAGTTTTAATAAATATTATAGAGATATAATATACCACATAGAAAAATATTGGTATTATTCAAACAAATGAAAATTTTTTTCAAATACTTTCTTCTGCACTCAGTCTGCCAAATGAAACTAAGCCTATTCGTCAAGAACAAGTAAAGTTACTTAAACTTGGAAAAACAAGTGTTGCTCTCAGTAGATTTCTGTGATAGTTTATGATCATGTCAAACCCATTACCTTGAGAAAGGAGACAGTACTAAGGACCGTGCTCACGCAGCATCTTCTGGGGCTAGCCTGGGCAGATCAGGACAGAAGTTTGGTTTCTTCATTTCCTTCACATTGCAGTTCTCAGTAGGTTTGGGGGAGTGTGATTTGGAATTTAGCTTCCACTCTGACACAGGAATACATACACCTGCTGCCTAACCATCACTTGCTGTTTAGTGAATGAGCAAAATGACAGAATTTTAGTATTGCCATAAATAAATGTTTTAAAAGTATTTAGCTGGGAGTATGGGTTCATTACTGGCGAGTAATCCTATCCCTCTGGAGATAAAAGCAGGAAGGTTGAGAAGAGTTTAGGGAAACCCTGGGCTACATAGTGAGTTATAGCCTAGGCTATAGAGTAAGACTTTCTTCAACAAAGTGGGAACAGTCTGGAGAATCTGACAATCTCTTCTTGTTTCCATGGGCACCTGGTCTATGCCTAATGTACATAAATATATGTAGGCTCTCACATATACACATCACATAAATAAGTATATTTCAAACAAAGAAACTATTGAAAAATTATCTATCTGCCTTAGATAGGCTTTCCATTGCTGTGAAGAACCACTATAGCCAAGGCAACTCTTACACAGGACATTTAGTTGGGGCTGGCTTGCAGGTTCAAAGGGTTCAGTCCATTATCATGAAGGTAGAAAGCATGGCAGCATCCAGGTAATAGTGGTGCTGGAGAACTCTCAGAGTTCTACATCCTATTCTGAAGGCAAACAGGAGAAGACTGGCTCCCATGTGGCCAGGAGTAGGATCTCAAAGCCCACCCCTACAGTCACACACTTCCTCCAACAAGGCCACACCAACTCCAGCAAGCCACACCTCCTGAGAGTGCCAAACCCTAAGCCAAGCATATTCAAACCATCACACTATCCATCCAAGGTATCTTTCACTTTATTTATGAACTGAATCTGAATTCCATAATTGTATGCAACAATTATATAAGGTAAAAACACTTCAAAAAGTTGCAAATGGAAATATTTATATACATATATATGTATATGTATGTATATATATATATACATATATATATATATATATATACATGTTTAAAAGAACATATATTGCTATTACTTATAAAGAAACAAATACAGATAAAAGTAAATGCATAGATATAAACATATATACATTTTTTCAGGATATTAGTCTGTAAGTGATTTTTAATTCTTTTGGACATAATAATTACATAATACCCTGTTCTTTATTACATTGGAACTATTAAGTTTGCCACATTAAACTTATTCTTATAAAAAGTACTGGAGTTGTTTTCCCTTCCGTACTGCTTGGCTTCATTCTAATCTGCATTATTAATGTTCATCTTTCATCAGGATGGCAAAGCCATATTCAGCAGTATTCCTTGCGGTCACAAAATATTTAAAAGAAAAGTCTAAATGCAAATAAATTGTTCCTCTGATCCTTCTTTGTTACAACTGTACTAAGTTGCTCTGCCTTAGGGAACGTAGCTACTGGGAGAGACTGACCAACAATCTTAAATAGGTGAATTGCTAGAACACAACGTGGTAAGGATAAGGGTAGTCAATATACAAGAGATGGATGACAGGACTTGGGAGAAATGGTTCAAGTACTCAAGACATAAATATTTCACCAAAGAGAATAACATGATGAACATACATCAGAGATGGTCTTATATGTCACATGCTATGGTAAGTAACAAAACTCTCACCAGACATTAGCTGTATAAAATTTAGTATGAATGTAAACTGGTGTGCTTTAGATTACAGTACCAGTCCCCTCTCTCCACACCGAAACCTACATATTCCCATGGCCTTATCCTTGGACCACACTTTAAATATACACATCAGTAACAGGATAATATCTAATATCTGAGCATGGAGGCTACCAAGTCTCCAGGTCTCTGTATAACATCTGTCCCCTTTCAGTATCTTTTAGTGCTCCCATTTCTACAACACACCAGGCATTAGTTTAAAAATAAAATCCCAAACCCCATCTCAAATCAGAAACCCCAAGGAAAGGCTATGCATCGCACATGCGCACTGAGCCACGTTAGCAATTAGACTGAAGTAGACCATCATAGTGAGAGCTCCTTGGAATCTGTGATCAGACAAGTCAGAGAAACTCTAGCTTTTGGGCGTGTAGCCCCACAAGTATCAACAAGGCCTCGGGTCTCATCATCATTGACTGTAGTGTGTAGTCAACAAAATCTACCGAAGGCGCTAGCACCACTGAACCGCGCCTAGGAACCACAGAGTAACTCCGCACACACTGAGACGTGTTCTCAGACTTTACAGCAAGATCGGAGTAAATGCTGCAATGCTTTCTCTTTAGTAAGTACAACTTGAATTTACCGAAGGAAGCGTGCTGTAACATCAGGAACACGATGAACTGTTACAGGGCTTTGGAAAAGCTGGGGAAGGCTCTGTTTTCCTCTGAGAGAAACGGCTAAGCACAAGTGGATCTCCGCCAGGAGCAGATGCACTTTATCTGGACTGTTCTGAGGAGCCCGTGAACACTTAAGACAAAAACTGCTAGTACCAAAGGAAAAGTCACCACCTCAGACAATCACTGCTACTATATTTTATGGACACAGGGTCTTTTTCTTTTGGTACAGAAAAGTATTCTATGATAAACATAAAAACTAAATACCAATTGGAAATGGGGCCACTGCTCACAGGCCACTGTGCCAGGTCTATAAGCTTTATTAAAAATTTATATTATTTTCCTGATTAAGCTGCAAAAAATAATGCTCATAAATAATTTATGAGGGAAAAGGAAATCACCCACAAACAGTGTAGACAAACACAAAATTTTATTATTCTGTTCTTGAAAAATCATCAATGCAAGACATCTTATATGCATACATATGAAAGCCTGTTACTATAAACACAGTAACATTTCTATGCTTTGGTGCATCAGCATTTCAGTGACTATATCGTGAACATTTTTTTCACATGACACATATTTCAGGTTTGTTCTTCTTAAGTGGTGAAAAATATTACATTACATAATTTAACAATCATTTATTGATGCATGTTGAAGGGGGGCGTATTAGTCAGGGTTCTCTAGAGTAACAGAACTTATGGGTAGTCTCTAGATAGTAAAGGAATTTATTGATGACTTACAGTCAGCAGCCCAATTCCCAACAATTGTTCAGTCGCAGCTGTGAATGGAAGTCCAAGGATCTAGCAGTTACTCAGTCTCACGCAGCAAGCAGGCGAAGGAGCAAGAGCAAGAGCTAGATTCCCTTCTTCCAATGTCCTTATATTGTCTCCAGCAGAAGGTATAGCCCAGATTAAAGGTGTGTTCCACCACACCCTTAATCCCAGATGAAAGGCGTAGCCCAGATTAAAGGTGTGTTCCTTGAACTCGGAGATTCAATCTTCTGGAATCCATAGCCACTATGGCTCAATATCTCCATACCAAGATCCAGATAAGGATCTCCAAGCCTCCAGATAAGGGTCACTGGTGAGCCTTCCAATTCTGGATTGTAGTTCATTCCAAATATAGTCAAGTTGACAACCAGGAATAGCCACTACAGGGGGGTTCCAGTTTTTTTTTTATGGCTAATAAGAGTGCAACAAATACCTTTATTCCTATATTCTAGAGGTCAACAACCACTTTTATTGAATAAACTCACAAAATTTGATTTGGTAGATTAAAGAGTATTCATATTTGTCTTCTTATTTTAGATGTGGGTAGGTCTCCTGGAAGCAAAGAGATCACACCGCTCCACATTTTTTGTTGCCAAATATTTCTTTTAGGACAAACAGTTCTGCAAGTACCACATCTATGAAAGTAGATCTATTGGCATAGTACAGGGTGTGCCCTGCGCTACACTCTTTACACAATTGAATAGGGTGGAGTGTGACAGAGTTGGACATCATTATACTGTTATCCTCTCCTCTGACCTACACAGGGAGAGAGAGAGAGAGGAGAGAGAGAGAGAGAGAGAGAGAGAGAGAGAGAGAGAGAGAGAGAGACTTTTTTAATTAAAAAAAGGTCTTTTTTTTTTTAAAGGAAAGATACACAGGTTCAGGCAACATCTCGGTTGGTAAAGTGTTTTCTGTCCTGTATGAGGACCTGAGTTGAAATCCCCAGCAGCCAGTAAAAAGCCAGGTGCAGTAGAATACATCTGAAACCTCGGGGACATGGATATCGCTGGAGCTTGGTAGCAAATCAGTAAAATCTCCAAGTTCAATAAGAGACTCGGTCTCAAAGAATAATGTGGAGACTGACTGAGCAAGACACCTAATGTTGATGTCTGCATGCTACATATACATTCATTCATATGCACTTATAATCATACACATAATACAAACACACACAACACATACAGAAAAGAGGAGAGAAAGAGACAGAGAGTGACAGAGAGAGAACAAAGAGGTTTTATTTGGGGGGGGGGGAGTACCAAACTTTTAAACTGTCTTCTAGATCTTAAAAACCAATAGAGACGGCATTTTTGGACACTTATCTGAGAGGCTGTGTATTACCAGAACATTCTTGCCCCCATGTTCAATTCATTCCTAAAATTCAACAAACTCTTGAGTCCCCTGGCCAAAACAGTCTCTGAATATTATCTATAATTTTATTTGCTAATGAATGATTTATTCTATAGCATCTTCCATATTCAGGGACAAATCTTTAAAATTTTTCCTGTACCTATAGTCTAGGGACATGTCTGTGGAATGAAGTTAATTTAGTTTTAGAAGTTCATACGTTTCTGGGAGCCCACAAGATGGTTCGGTAGGTAAGGGGCTTCCTGTGAAAATGGTGACCTGCATTTGATTCCTGTTACTTGCATAAAGAGAGAAGGTTGGAATACACTCCACATAGTTGTCCTCTGATCTCTTCCTGTGCACCAAGGCACATGCACAAATACACAATAATAAAATTTTGCTGTTCCCCATCCTTGTATAGAAATTGTGACATTATGTATTCCCTTCCTATTGATATGCAAAGACTTTTATACACACACCACCTCAGGCAAGATAAAGGACAAGCATATTGATGTGTGTGCCCAGCAAAATAATCTTAAGATGGAGAACCTTTGCTCAATATATAGGGCTAATATTACACTTAAACAAAAATGCTGGTTCTCCAGGTGCGATCCTCAGACAGGAAGCCTCAGCAGTACTTGGGAAAGTGTTATAAGCACATGCTTTGCCTACGTGGCTATGCCCACTAACTCAGAGTCCCATCAGCACCTCATCAAGCCCCTTCCACATTGTATACCCTAAGTGATTGTCACATGAACCCGAGCTTGACAGATATTGCAGATAAAGCCTTCTTTGTCTTTCCCGTAGGACAACAATGTCCTCCAGGGACCAAAAACATATACACAATTTTAAGTAAATATATTTGTACATTGTATTTTAAATGATGTACAAATCAGTAGACAATAGTCACTATGCTTGTGAATGGGCATAAATTTCTGTGTTAAAATTAATGTATATACGAGAAATGTACTTTTAAAATGTGTATACAAGAAGTGTATATAAGAAGAAATTTTCTTTTTCTTTTTGTTAGAGGTTTACTTATTTTATTTATATGAGTACAGTGTAGCTGTCTTCAGACACACACCTGAAAAGGGCATCAGATCCCATTACAGATGGTTGTGAGCCACCATGTGGTGGCTGGGAATTGAACTCAGGACCTCTGGAAGAACAGTCAGTCAGGGCTCATAACCGCTGAGCTATCTCTCCAGCCCCCAATTTTTTTCTTCTTAATTTAATTAAATTTATGACTAATCACCAGTCCCATTTATCTAACAAGAACATTTTGTTCTTTTAAAGATGGTGTGTCTTTCCAGTTGTCTATCTTGAACTCATGGGCTCAAGTGCCCATTCTGCCATGGTTTCCTCTGTAATTGGGACTAAAGATGTGTACCCCTGGCTCTCAACACTAATTCTCACTCAGTATCATAAGGCCCTTTCTGTCCCAAGACTCCACTGAAACTCAAAAGGCTTATATGATGCTCAAAAATGTGGAAACTGGTGGTTTTCACTGGGATACAGTGCGATATTTCAGTGCACACATACAAAGAGCAGGGGTCACATTGGAATAATTAGCATCCCCACTGCTTTGTCATGACCTTAAGTACCTCTCTTCTTGATAAGATAGAATTCTAGAACTGTCTACATCATTCTGCCTGTTTTTTTTTAATTGAAATGGATTCTTCTCTCATCCCAACCACAGTTCCCCCACCCCACTCTTCCTAGCTTTTCACCACATCCGCTTCTCCATTCCTTTAGATCCATTCCCCCTCCCTCTCCTCTTCAGAAAGAAGTAGGCTTCTAAGAGATGACAGCCAAACAGGACCAAAATACAGTAAGACAAGGTAAAAGATCTCATACGGAGGATGGAGAAAGCAACCCGATTGAAGGAAGAGTCCTAAGAGCAGGCAGGAGGCCCACTAAAACATCAGTATAACGGCCACAGCTGCCTGCAGTCCTTTAAAGAATACAAGCAGAAACAAATTAGTGTGTCTAGATGCCCCTCTCAGTCAGCTTGCTGGATCTCATGATAAATACACTGGTGAAGATCTTCTAAGGAAGGCTGCCAGGAAGCAAACAGAAAAGCAAAAAGAAAAGCAAACAGCAAGTCCATGGTCCCAATGTCTTCTTCAAGGTCACGTGAGAATCTTCTAAAGTCCTTTCATTTGGCCTCATCTATCAAAGGTTCCACCACTCCCAACAGCACACGGGCTGGGGAACATTCAGCACGTGTGTCTTTGAGGGACAGTTTAGATCCAAACTACAGCAAACACTTAAGAAATAGAAATCTAAAAGAGGTAACCACATATTTTTAAATAAGACTTTGGGGGTGGAAATCTGGCGGAGCAGTTTAATAAGCACTCGAATAGCAAAATTACAGCAGCGCCTGAAAAGATTTAGAACAAGCCCAAGCCAGGCTTCAAGGTTTTTGCCGAACTGTGATTTTTCTGCGCCACCTTGTGGCCCAGACACGATTACTACACGTGTCAGGTAAATCATTTTCCCTGGTCAAGTACTAAGCCGCATTGCGCAAATCGGCTTCCACAAAAAATGCTGAGAAAATGGAGTCGGCCTTTGTTTGCAGGGATGAAAAGCGGCATGGCTCTCCCTCCTATTTGCTGCTTCATCATCTTTATTCTTTAATCTCATATCTCTTGCTCCACCCAATCCCTCCTCCTCGCGCCGTTTCCAGGCTGGACCTCCCTCCTCTAGCCCCACAACTCGGCAGCACTCAATGCTCAGCGGATTCCAGCCCCAGTCGCCCTCGCGGTCCTCCCTCGGGGTTCCCTCCTCGCCTGCTCCGGTGGCCCCCTCCTTCCTAGTCCTACAACTAAGCTCCGCCCCCTCACGCCGACAACCAATGGAGATCGGGCCACGCCCCTCGTGCTGCACGCCGCGTCCCTTAGGGTTTGAGGGCCCGGGAAGTGGGTCTGAACCCCTAACCCTGCGGCGGGCAGCGGTGGGCACCCTCCGGGTAGCCGGCGGCCATGGACTCCCAGGGGCTGAAGGTGAGCGGGCGGCGCGGGGCGTGGGCAGGGCGAGTGGACTGCGAGGTACAGGGTGGCTCGGGCAGCTGATGGTGAGAGCCTGCGGCCTTGGCGGAGATGCTGCGCCCCCCGCCGGGATGATCCCGAGGGCTCAACCACTGCCTTGCGGTTAACGGCCAGCCCCCAGCCTCCTGCTTATGTTGGCTTTGGACTTCTCCTGGGAAAGCCTGCTTAGTCTCCAAGTGTGATTTCTAGGGACTTAGCGAGCTAATGTCCTCTACCCGGCACTCACCTTTGCAAGCGGTTAACGAAAGTCCTTTAAAAGGAGGAGTATTATAGATTATGAAAATGGTCTTCCCATAGTTGCACTCAGCATATATTTCAGAAATGGTGAAAAACAAGGACAAGGTTTGGAAGCCTTTCGCGATCATTCCCCTCCCCTCCCCTCGCATCCCCTCCCCTCCCCTCTGTCCACTTTGGGACCTGTTCAGTATTTGTGGAGCGCTTTTTCTTGGGTGACTCCCGGAAGTTGGAGCTAGCTGAACAGACTCCTGGACATGAGATTTACTCATTCAAAAATCCAACACTGGAAAAAGTTCTTAGTACATTTAGCAAGCATTGGTTGACTGCCTTCTGTGTGTTTTGCACTATTTTCTAAGTACTTGCAATACTGCAGTAAAGGTGCTTAGTCTTGCAACTTTCACTTGATTTATGAGGGCTGACCCCACAAGCTATTAAACACATGAATGTCATGAGAACTACTGATTATATTCAGAGGACAGTGGGTGCTGACAGTTAGGGAAGACCGAAAGGTTTGGCTTTTTTTTTTTTTTTTTAATGAATTTCTACATTACCTTTTCAAGTTTTTCCTCCAACTCTTTTACATGTTTTATCCCTCATTTTATCCAAATGAGTTCTGCACTAAAACCACTTTAGTGATAAAACCATTATTAAACTTCTCATCACTTAGCACAGGAGCGAGTCGTGTCCTAAAACTGAGGCTGCTGACCTTGGCTTCTTCCCTTTCCAGTTTGATCAGTGCAATATTCTATCTAGAACAAGGTTCTTGAACAAGGAGTGGCAAGCACCGTCTACAAAATGCCAGATGGTACCTACTTTAGTATCTCTGTCCATCTGCAGTGACGTTGGTAAGCAGCTGTGGATGTACCTAAATGAAGGAGCATCCTCATATGCCAGTACATCTTCATGAGCTCTAACGTTTGTCTATGAAAGGTTTTCCCTGGCCCTTCTTCTCCAACTATTTTTAGCTCACTACCCATACAAAACCAAGTGGGAAGAAAGCCAGACATATCTTGGACCTACCTTCCCTTTGGACCTATCACTCTGGTTTCCTACCCTATTGTAGAATAAGGGCTGGCTTTTAGCCCCGCCCATCACCACACCCAACCCAGGTACCACACTCTTATCTCCATATTGCTCTTCCTCTGCGTTTTACAGCCCTGGGCCTTTCTCAGAAATATTCCAAGAGAAATACGGTGTTATATGTGGAGGAGATGGAGTAATGTGTTTATAATTGAAGAATCGGCTCTAGCATCCTCTGCAGGAGTGGGTTCCCTGGTCACCCACAGTTACCAAGCTGAGTACAGTATTCTGTATTCCCCAAAGCGAAGTAGTGCCCACCCCACATTCATTATAGCATTGTGTCCCAGCGGGTGTTCAGATTACAGTTTACCTGAATGTTCAAGATTTTTCCATGGCAGTAAACACTCTTGTTAACTTTTCTCAGCATCTTATTGATAGATTCAGAGTACAGTGTAGAACAGGATAGGTTATACTCTCTTCTCAGTATCTTACACAGTACCTAATACTAGAAAGTAGACAGTCCAAAAGTGTTTGCTAGACCGCTGAGCATGGGGATACAAGCCTACTCCTGGCACTCTGGCGAAAGAGTCAGGAGGAGAGCAGGTTTGAGCCAGCCTGAGCTACATTAGGAGATCCCACCTCAGAAATCAAAAGGAAGATTGTTGGACTAAATCGTCTATCTCGAACCACAAGCATACCAACAGGTGTGGGGAGCAATATGAAATCCATGGAAAGGGATGCACTTAAAGACGGCTTTGATTGGCAGGACTGGGTAAATGAGAAGGGGGTGGGGAGCATCACGGTTGGTTTGATGGTTTAAACAGCAGGTGGCAAAGTACAGGTACGGAGCTGAGGAGAGAGGTGTTGGACAGGCCGCAGAGTTTTGGCGTAACTTACTCCTAGGTTTTCAGACAAGGACCTTCACAGCATTATCAATTAGTCCTCACAACCACTGCTAGGTCTGCTTTAATAACTGTCGCTTCTCTATGAGCAAAGGTGTCACACAGGTGAAGACTTGAGGCCATGTCTTTGCACCTTTAAATCCATGTCTGCCTTTCAGAGCTGTAGTCTGTGAATCATTTTTCACACAGTACAGAAGTCAAGGAGGATAGTATTGTGGCCTAAATAAATAGATAATAAATAAATAACGTTAGTTCATTTTGATCCTGGAGATTGCGGAAGTTGGGGGAAAACCAACTGTGATTTGCTGAGGTAGGTTGCGGTTGTCTAGGATATGGAATATGGGCCACTCTCTCCAGAAATGAGGTGGAGAAGGGGTGTGAAGCAGAAGCCACAAGAGGGAGCAGAGCAGAAGTTCAGAGAACGTTGCATGACTGTGATCTAGTAAAGGTGAGGGGTATCCCTACAGAATCCAGACTGTAAAAGAGCTGTCTGCATGCACCTATGTCCTTCTGTTTCTTACTCATGTGGTCCTGACACAGTCAGACAAGGGCATCTCTGTCTATGAAGTAAGGGAGCCCGGCAGTTACAGTGATGTCGAGAGTTGGGCCTTCCCTTTTTGAGTAGTCAGCAGCTAAACCTTAGATGCATTTTCAAGAAAAGTAGACCCAAGTTATCCCATGTCCTGGCTATGACAACTCGACACACCCAGGGTCCTCTGAGAATAAGAAAGTTCAGTTGAAAAAATGCCTCCAATTGATTGCCTGTAGTCAAATATCCAAGGGATTTTCTTGATTGATGTGGGAGGGCCCTTCTCACTGTAGATGGTGCTGTCCTGGGCTGGTGATTCTCTGTGATATAAGAAAGCGGGTTGAGCAAGCTAATAAACCACACTCCTCTATGGCCCTCTGACTTTCTCCGCACTACAAACTGAGATGAAGTGAACCCTATCCTTCCTAAGTTGCTTTGGTCATTGTGTTTTATTAGGGCAAGAAATCAAGGAATCATTCTGGAGATAGGAACTGAAGCAGTCTTAGTTAATTTTCTATTGCTGGGTGCAGACACCATGACCAACGCAAGTTGTAGAAGAGTTTATTGGAGGCTTGCTTGCATTTTCAGAGGGTTAGAGTTCAAGACCGTCATGGTCATGAGCATGACAGTAGCTAAGAGCTTACATCCTAATCCCTAGGGAAGGAGGTCGGGACAGAGATAGTGAGAAACTGAAAGATAGAGACAGAGAGACAGAGACAAAGACCGAGGCAAGGTGCCTCCATAGACACACCTCCTCTAACACCGCCAAACCTTCTAATCCTTCCAAATCAGTTTCACTGACTAGAGATCAAGCATTCAAATATGTGACCCTCAGGTAGTTATTCTCATTCAGCATACCACAGTGGAGGAACACTGCTGGCCGCTTACTGTTTGCTTTTCATGGCTAACTCAGATATATATACATACATACACACACGCACATATGCATACACACACACATATGTACACATGTGTATATTTTTCATGACTACCTGCTCAGGAGTGCCCAGAATGGTCTGGAGCCTTCCACATCATTCATTAGTAAAGAAAATGCCCCACAGCCTTGCCTTCAGGCTAATCTGAGGTAAGGATTTTGTCAACTGAGGCTCCCTCTTCCCAGATGACTCTAGTTTGTGTCAAGATGACAAAACCAAACCAAATAAATATAGCAAACACCAAGAACAACTAACTAACCCTAGCCTCTTCATTTTTTTTTTTGGTACACATTTTTTTTTGTTTTCTTTTTTTTCTAAACTCTTCAAAAAGTTGTAGCCAAAGGAAGTAAAATATAAACATAGTCTGACTCCAGTATTGTTGAAAAAAAACTAATTAAATGGGGTAGGGGGAGGAAATTACCCTGAGAAAGCAAAGCACTGATTTGTCAGTAATTCCTTGGCCTTCAATTTCATCCTTACTATTGAGTGTCCATTGTTAATGGCATTTTGAAGAGCAGAGAAGAAAATGTATGAAGTTCTGGATTATCCAAGATTGGTGTCTACTTCTGACGATTAACCTGCCTGTTAACCATTAGCCACCATTTCCTTGCAGACGCTGATTAACTACTATTGTCAAGAGCGCTATTATCACCACGTGCTCCTTGTTGCCAGTGAAGGGATGAAGAAGTATAGCAGCGACCCAGTCTTCCGATTTTACCACGCCTACGGCACACTGATGGAGGGTATGTGCTCATCAGCCGATGTCTTCCATAGTCTCTGAATCCTTGCTTTGGACTAAGAATACTTTTTTTTTTATTCAAACCCCAATCTTGATTTCCAGGTAAAGCGCAAGAAGCCCTTCGGGAGTTTGAGGCCATTAAAAACAAACAAGACGTGTCACTGTGTTCTCTGATGGCGCTGATGTATGTCCATAAAATGAGCCCCAATCCAGGTACAGTATCTAAGTGTAGTGTTGAGATAGATTTTCCATACTCTGCTCGTTTTAACTTGACGATTTTTAGTTTTCTACCCATGGTGCTGTTTATGTAATGTTTAATCTTCCTGTCCAGAGTGTAAATTCATGTGTTTCATGCTGCTTCATACGTCCTATGACAGACATTTCACTGGTGCATAACCGTGATCTGAATTAACAACGTTGACTGTATGTGAATATGTTAACAACGGCTTCACAAAACACGAAAAGGGCAACTAAAGAACAGTGGCGTGCAAAGATTGTTTGTGTGCAGATGTGTAGCAATATGCAGTTTCTCTCCTTAGACAATGTAGTAAGCTTCTAGAAGACCTTGATGGTTCCCATGGAACACAGCTCCTGAGAAATGTTCAGTAAATCTTCATTGTGTTGTACGTGAAACATTTGACTGTATTATGGAAGTAACATTATGATTTTGATTAGGTAGTAGTTGGGACATATGGCTTTATTATAGAAGGGACATTATTCTTGGTAGTAGTTGGAAGATATGGCTATATTATAGAAGGAACTTTGTTCTGTGTAGTAGTTGGGGTTCATGGCTATCTTGTGGGTAGAATGTTATTCTAAGTAGTAGTTGGGACATGTGACTATATTCTGGAAGGAATAGTCTTTAAAGTTGAGTTGCATTGTGTTAGTAAGTAATGTAAGCTATAGTTGAGACAGAAAAAAATATCTATAAGTAAATTAAAAGTATGTGTGTAGGTGTATGTCCAGTAACAATTAATAGCACTGTAAATATTTTAAATAATTGAACAAGCTGCATGTCTTAGAATGAGTTTTTAAATATTAGAAGCATTTTTTATTCTTAAAAATTATCACATGCCTCTTTCATGCCAAGAACACATACATAAACAAAAATACATACATACATACATACATACATACATACATACATACATACATACAACACTGTTGACAAGTAACCAGTTGTGTACTTTCTGTTAGGACTGTGCTAAATATGCTTCAAAGAGACCAGAGTTGTAGTGAGTGATCCACGCAGTGTGCTTCAGAATTGGATTGCAGAGCTGGGTAGTTTGAGAGCTAGTCCTCACTCTAACCCTGGCATTTGTATCATTTTAGAATATTTCAGGGTCTTTTATATACATTTCTTTATCAAAATAATTATGTCTTTCTTGGAAATGACATAAACTACCCATCTACTAAATGACTAAGTGTGTCTTTTAAGTCTGAAAGGTAGATAATCTGATTGTATGCCAGAATTTTTTATTTATTTTTTATTTACTTAAATTTAGCTTAAGTTTAAACTTAAATTTAAATTTAAAACCTTCACTTTTATTTGTCTGTCTGTCTGTGAGGTGAGAGGCACTAGGACAGGGACTCGAGGGCCTTACAGATACCATGGCATGTTCAACTTTTCTCTCCTCCATTGTTTGAAGCAGTTTCTTAAGTTTCTGCCACAGTGGGAACTCCCAGGTTATCTGACCCACACGTTTCCAGGTGATTTTTGTTTACCTGTGTCTTGGTTTTCTGTTACTGTGTCTAAACACCATGACCAAAAGCAACTTGGAGAGAAAATGGTTCATTTCATCTTACAGATTGTAGTCCATCATCCAAGAAAGTCATGGCACAAACTCAGAGCAGAAGTTGATGCCGAGGCCATGAAGGAGGGCTGCCTATTGTCTTGTCCCTCGTGGACTGTTCAGTCTACTCTTTATCACCCATGAGCACATGCTTCGGGTACCACCACCCACAATGGGCTGGGCCCCATTCAATTCTGTACCAATCGCTGATCAAGAAAATATTCCACAGACTTTCCTACATGCAATCTGAGAGGGCATTTTCTCAATTAAGTTATCTTCTTTCTAAATGACTCTAGCTAGGGTCAAGGTGACATAAAAACTAGCCAAGATCTCTTGTCAACCTGACACATAAGAGCTTCATTCTTCAACAAGAATCTTTTTTCCCCGTTTGTCCCTAAGATAATATGCTAATATTGCTAATGTTATCACAATGCAAAAAATATTCCAACTTTTGAAAGTTCCTCAGATTTTGAAAATGTAAGCATTTTAAAAGGGTTAGTTTTTAAAACCAGCAAACTCATTAATTTTGTATTTCTAATTTGTACTTACATGATTAAAAGACATTAGTTTTGCTCATGCTTAAATGAACCAGCAATACCATCAGCATTTAGATGCCATGTTCAGCCTGTGTTTTGTTTATAATAATGCTGCCCTTGAGAAAATAACAAACTTCCATACCTGGTTAGTCATCTGGCATAAACACGGTCTGGGATTTATTTTATTTTAGATATAATACTATTTTCTTCTCTCAGACAGAGAAGCTATCCTGGAATTAGATACCAAAATGAAGGAGCAACGCAAGGAGGCTGGACGCAAAGCCCTGTACCATGCGGGCCTGTTTTTATGGCACATTGGTCGTCATGACAAGGCGAGAGAATATATTGACAGAATGTCAAAAATGCCACATGATAGCAATGAGGTGACCAGTTTTCTTCTTTTAAAACTAATGTTAAAGGAAGCTTGTGTTATTGTGTAGTAGTATCCTTTGTTTAACTTACAAATATCTTTACTATGCATGAACTATCATAAATAATGTGGTCAGGCTAAGTTTTCTCGCTGCTGTACTAGTAGCTGTGGAGTAGATACTGTGTCCCGCTTTGTTCTTTCCTTTCTGTTCCCCTCCTTCCACCTCACTCACTCCCTTCCCTCTAGTTACACTGCACCTGTACCATTCATACTTGAAGCATAAAGACACTGAAGCAATAGACAGTGCAGGCCTTATTTTCTTGGTGAACCGGCATGGAGCGCACGCCTGTCTTACATTCTGAGAGAACTTGAAGGGCTCTGAGGAGATGTGATTCAAGAGCTCAGGGAGACATTTATTACTTTCCTATTCTGTTCACGCCATTACTTTGAGAAAGGCTGTATCTGCAAGGTTAAGTGATTGAGGGAAAATGTTTAGAAAGGAAATAGCATTTCATCAACAACCAACAACAAGCCTGCCGACCCTGCCCCCACAGAGCATTCCGTTTCACCAGAATACCTGGAAAAGAGATGTAGTTACCTCCAGGTTGGAAATGATAGGGAAAGATGAAGAGACATGCTTTCTGCTTTCCTTGAGAGCCTGCCTTTGATGAGACATGAGGTTAATGAAAGCAAACTGTAAGCGAAACAGTAAAAGGAAACCATAGAGAGACAGAGGGGTACGATTGCCAGGTATGAATGTCTATAGATGATTTGACAGACGTTGAGAATCCTTGAAGGCTTTAAGTAATGGAAGTTACTGTATTACAGAACAGCCAAGAAGATTGTTTTAATAGTTTATAGGCTGAACTGATTTAGACACAAACTGAAGTATGGAGAGATTAGTATATTCTGGCAGAACATACAGAGAATAGAGGAGTACAAACCAAACTGTTAACAGCCCACCAGGATTGTCCGCTGATCCACATAGACCAATAATGAGGCCTGAGCAGGAGGGGGAGTCTCAGTGCTCCGACATCCGGGAGAAAGTGTTGAGCGAAGACACTGGCTATAGAGGGAGGGGACATGTTTGTCTTGAAATGTGCTGTGTTTCAGGTGATGGCAAAGCAGAAGAGCAGGTGAGCTTCAGGAAAAGGAATGACGGCTTTATATTATATTCTAAAGTTTAGAAGGTGTACGGGCTAGAACTGTATGTTGTCAGTCACACCACAGAAATACCCTTTGAAACCCATTCAGATTGTACAGTGGTCTCCTTAGCTGTCGGGGAGCTGGTTGAGAATCTCGCTGATATTTTCAGGTGAATATTCAGGGAGGCAAGGATAACCTTTATTAAATGCCTGCAAATTAATCTTAAAAATCGCTGCTAGAACACATCCCATTTCTTTTCTTTGTCTTTTTTCTTTTTGTTTACCTGTCTCTCAAACCGCATTCCATTTTTTATTTGACATTAAAAACTGAATATCTTCTTTGAAATCCTACAAACCTTCCAATCCATTGAGAACATCCATGATTTCAGTTCTTCATTTCCCAGCAATTTAACCAACTCACTGGACTAGTGCAAAGCCTGTGAAGATTACCATGCATTCATCTTGCTCTTTATCTTGTGGGAAGTAAGGTGTGGTCTCTGGTCCTACCCTAGCTCACTGGGACTGTGTGCAAAGAGAGGAAACACGTGCTCACAAAGTGAGCCACATGGCAGCTATGGTAATGCTGCTGCTATCATGATGGTCATTTATTATCATAGGCTTAGGAAGGACAGCAGTAGTGTAGTCACCGACCTTAGAGAAGACAGCAGTAGTATAGTCACCGACCTTAGAGAAGACAGCAGTAGTACAGTCACCGACCTTAGAGAAGGACAGCAATAGTACAGTCACTGACCTTAGAGAGGACAGCAGTAGTATAGTCACCGACAAGCTTCTTGAAGTTCATGTTGACTCCAGTAGTATCTTTCTTTTCCAGGGGCCGATTTTGAAAGCGTGGCTTGATATTACAAGAGGGAAGGAACCTTATGCTAAAAAAGCCCTGCGGTATTTTGAGGAGGGATTACAAGATGGAAATGATATTTTCGCTCTTCTGGGTAAGGTGAGTTGGAGTCCAAGTAAATAAATTATGTTTTAAAGCTTAAAGAATCCCTGAAATGTAATAAACTAAGTAGATCACAAAAGATGATATTTGTGGTCCTATTTTCACCCGTCAAAGGGACTGCGTCTGTGTGGGACACAGCTAGAGAAGTGACTTCTCTACCAAAGGGCCTGATTTCTGGATCAATGTTATGTCTATGTCGATGGTGATTGGTCCTATGAGTTTGTTCCTGCAGTGTTTCCTTGGATCTATTATATGTGAGGGCTTGCCGGAGAAGAACCAGGACATGGAAAAGGTGAACACCTCATGTCGTGGGCCTTCTCTTCTGTTAGAGAGATGAACAGTGAGGAAATGTGTAAGTTGATTACCTAGTGTATAACTAGACTGTAGGTCATAAGTCCAGTATTAAAGCTGGAGTGGGAGACAGTAATGGGGCATGAATTTGCAGCTGGAGATGAGGTAGTCACTACATTTGACTTTTGAACAAAGATTTAGAGATGATGAGGGTACATCCCTGTAGCATGGTGGGAAAACATTAACAGTAAGAGGTGACAGATTCAGGTACCTCAAGGCACACTAAGGGCATAGCCAGCAATCCGTGTCAGAGGAGATTTAGTGTGAGAAGTTAAAGGTCAGAGGACAGAAGGGGAGTGTGGAGCTGAGGTCAGAAGTGACGAGGAGAGGTGGACCTAAGAGACAGGCATCTGCCTGTGGATTTGAGAGAGAGCTTGTGCAAAGCTTAAACAGGTAAGTTGTATCACTTGTATTTTGAGAATAAACAATTGGCAATCTTAAGAACTCCCTTGACTTGTATTATTTAAGCACACCCTTGCATCTGTCTCCACTACTATCTTCTGAACACTTTTCAAAATTGATCAGTGGGATGCATTGAGATGGCTCAGGTAAAAGAGCCTGCCATGGAGCCTGCCAACTGGAGTTAATCTCCACAGTGCACACAGTGGGAAGAGAGAACCCAGAAAACTCCTGGAAGCTGTCCTCTCTGTGTGTCTGTGTACTCACCTGCAGGCACATCCATACGGTGACTGATTCAAGGAGCAATAAAGGATTGGGACTGGTGAGATGGATTAATGTGTAAAAATGCTCTCTTAAAACATAAGGATGTGACCACTATTGCTTAAAACCACCCCCCCCCCACACACACACACACACACAGAGAGAGAGAGAGAGAGAGAGAGAGAGAGAGAGAGAGAGAGAGTGAGAGAGAGTGAGAATGAGAGAGAGTGAGTGAGTTTGATGCAGTGGCTCAGTACTATCATCCCAACACTGTCTGGTAAGATGAGGGGAGGGGACAGGAGAATTACTCAGAAGCTTGGAGACTAACTACTCTGGTGTGTGCAATGGGGAGAAACAGTAAGAAAGACCATGACCATGCCTCAACCAGACAGAGAGAATTGACTCTTCTAATTTATCCTCTGACTTCCACACATGTGCTGTGGCCCCTGCATACCTGCACTCAAACACCACCATAAGTAAAACTTTAAAAAAAAAAAGTGTTTCATTGCCATTTTGGGAGCTGGAAAGATGACTCAGGGTTTAAGACCTCTTGCAGAAGACCTTGCTCCTGTTCCCAGCACCCACGTCAGGAGACTCACCACTGCCTGAGACTTCAACTCCAAAGCATCCAGTGCCCTTTTCTGGCTTCTATGGGCAACACTGCTCATGTGTATATACTTCCACAAAGACACAAAGTTATAAATTAATAAATCTTCAAACTACTTTGTTTTGTTTTGTTCTCTCTGTGTATACACACACACACACACACACACACACACACACACACACACACACACACACACAGGCACACACACCAGTGCTGTGGACTTCATACAAATTCAGGACTAATCAAATGTTCTACAACTGAGCTATATTCCTAGTGTTTTTCAATATTTTTAAAATTGAGAATTAATTAATTTAGTTCAGGCAGGGTGGTAGATTCTTGTAATCTAAGCAATGGGAAGGTAGAAATGGGGAGATCAAGGCCAGTATATGGTATGCCATGAGACTGTCTAATATATGTTTTAAAAGGCTTTCTTATTTATGATAAAGAAGAAAAAGAGGCGAGGACGAGCATTTGTTTCCTGTTAGCATCACCATGTGTCTCAGTTTCAAAGGATGCTGAGTTTGTTCAGATAACAGTCAGCCTGCAGACCAGTATTCAGGATGGCTGGATTCCAGATCTTCCCCATTGCTGTGCTATTGGAGTCGGGCATTGTCAAGTTTTTAATTGTCTTCCTGTACTCTGTTCTTTAAAGGAAAGCAAATTTGTAACCTTCCAGGGTTAGGCTGTTTTAGGTGTTAATATGAAGGACTTTACACATTTACCATGATGCTAATATTGGTTTAATGTTTTATCTGAATTACTGTGGTATATTATCTATGTTATGTTTCTGTGAAAAAGCTACCCAAGACATTATAGACACAGTGACTTGCACCTAAAATCCCAGTACTTGGGAGGTCAGAGCATCTGTCATGAGTTCTAGGCTACATAGAAAGCTGTTTCAGAAGCTACACCCTAACCCCAACCCCATGAAAGACAACTAAAACCAAGAAGTCTGAGACTTGATGGTTCATAAGGAACAAATCTATTCTCACAATTCTAATGGCCGAGACATCCAAAATCAAGGCACTAGCAAGTGTGATATCTGGTCAGGGCCCTATCTCTTCAAAATGGCCCCTTGAACCGTCTTTCCTAATGGCAATGTTCTGTTCCCCACGGGGTAGACCAAAAGAGTGGGCACCATCACCACAGGCCTGTTTACAGTGGCATTACTTTTTAATGATGGGGCTGCCTCCAGCCAGGCCCCAACTCCAAGTAACTGTTGGTTTGGCAATTAGGTTTCAAGATCTATTTTAGAAGAGGCAAAAAAATTGGAGCTCTGGCAGATCCATTGTCTCACTTCGTATGACAATAATTATGTTGTACTTTTCAATTAATTTAAAAGTAATTATGTACTTACTTTTCAATTAATTTAGCAGAAGGGCCACATTAATATTTCTACTCAGACTTAAGTGCAGGCTGGTTTCATGTGGCCTAAGATGCTGCTCTGTGTTCCTGTGGGAGGGACTAAGGGACAGAGCACAGATGGTGACACTGCAGCTCTCTGTGGCAGGGTTTCTTTATTTTCAGTACTGCTCTGTAGATAGATTCCTAGAGAAAATGGGCACTAAAATTTATCCTACTCTTTCCTCCATTATTGTCTTTGTGCCAGTGAATAAAAGTTGCATAATTCCTGCAGTCCTTCTTAGGACCATTTATTTTGACACAATGGATTTATTGGTGACTATACTTTTCTACAAATGTATGAAAAAAGAATATAAATGTGTGTGTACATAAATATTAGATATTGAGACAAAATGCTAATTGTTAATTGAAGTACACTGAAGGAAAGATAATCTAGAAGGAAACAATGAAGAGGTGTCAGATGCTTTGCTCTCCCGAGTCATCTTGCAGACCTCGCCATGGGTTTTCATGTATGCTGATGACACGGCTAATTTTCTCCTGGGAGAAACAGTGCATCCAATACACAGACACTGTAAAACTATTTGCAGAAAGCATAATAACATTTGAGTAAGACAATAACTGTCACTACCTAACTGTCAGCTGCGACAAGTATTCTTTGTGCCAGTGAATAAAAGTTGCATAATTCCTGCAGTCCTTCTTAGGACCACATAGTCTTCTGCTAAATAAGTGAACTGTTAGGTCATGACTCCTTTATGGCCATTGCGGGTTAATTTTTTTTCCTTTTTATAGTTATTTTTTTTCCTTTTTATACCAAAAGCTGGGCAACAACCACCATGGGTGTGCCTCGTTGTGATGTCTTTCTTTCAATTACTTCCTTAAGATAATTCCTAGAACTGAAGTGAGCTCATGACAGTGGGTAGAATTTATTTTTAACCTGAAAGTAGCATTTCCAAATATAGTGTAACATTTATAAAATTGCTTTAGTTGTATATGCTATTTACAAATCTCCTAGAGATACTTTATTCTCTAGAGGTAATTTTTCCATTCTAAGTAGCAACATTCTTTCTGAAAAACCAACAAAAAAACAACTTTTTTTCTTTTACTCGTTTGAGTTTTGAGACAGTTTTGAGACTCTGTACCACATCTCAGCTTAGCCATGTAGAAGACAGGAGACAGACTGACTTTAAGTGGTGGCCATTTTCCTGTCTCAGCTTTCTAATACTTCTGCACAATATTTTAAGTTTTATCCTCTTAACAGGTTAATCAATACATTAAGAGTCTCTTTTAAAGTAAAATTGCTGATGTATGTATGCTAATTTTTCTGTGATATTTTAAGGTGTGATTTTGATAAAGACTTGGGTTTTTTTCTACATAGAATGATGTGCAACCTTGTTGAAAAAAAATATCATAAAATGCTAAGTAGCAGTATTCTGAAATAGCCCGGGCTGATCTGGAACTTACTCTGTAGCCTAGGCTGGCCTGAGAGGACCTGATGTACAAGGCCATGCTTTGACATCATTTTTCTCCTCCTATTAGGTTCTGTGCCTTGAGATTCGACAGAATTATTCCGGAGCTCTGGAGACCGTGAGCCAGATAATTGTAAACTTTCCAAGCTTCCTTCCTGCCTTTGAGAAGAAAATGAAATTACAACTGGCTTTACAGGATTGGGATCAGACAGTGGAGACAGCACAAAGGTTATGTGTAAAATGATATCACATCCTCTTTGGATCTAGTTAGACATGAGAACAAAGAAAATCAGATTTTGTTCAGTCCATTACAAGACTTACACAGCATAAAATTTAATTTTTCAAGTAATAAGTGATTTTATTGCAAGCATCATAGAAGTGAAAAAGTATTTAAAACTGTATTGTTTTTAAAAACAGAATTAGGGCTGGAGAGGTGACTTAGTGATTAAAGTGCTTGCTATCAAGCCTGGTGATTCTGAACTTCTCAATAACCCTCATTTGTGGGAACATAGACAGGGAGTTCCCAAAGGAAACCATACTGCCTCAGTGTGAAGAGCGATCGGAAGACACAGGATGCCAACTTTGGGTGTCCACGTGAATGTGCACAGACACATAGCAACACACATGCAATAATAAACACATGTAAAACACCCTGAATTTGTTGAATTGCATCAATATCTGCATATCTTATTTTAAAAAATAGATACTCCTTAAAACAATGTGTCTCCGACATTAGCAAGTTAATATTGAAATGAGAGGAACCATATGCTAAGCAGCACAATTAACTTATGCAGTATGTGGAACATAAGTGCTCGGGAGGAAGGAAAGTGAAGCATCTATGTTAGGGGTGGGATATGGCAATTGAGGAAAAACTTGGAGAAAGCATGGATGCAAGCCATGCAGATAACCAAGAGAAGGTCTTCCACAAGTAGGAGCCTGTGCAGAGAGCCTGAGGCTATAGGAACTTTCATCTGTTTGAGGGACAAAGAGGAATTAAGAGAAGGCAATGGGGAAGGAGCAGGTGCCACCCCACGAAGGATCTCGTGGACCAGTGGAAGGGTTTGGCATTTCCTCTGACACACAAAGTTGTGAGCGTTGTGAATAAAGGAGTATTGTGTTCTGAATTACATTTAATAGCATCATTGCTATTTTGAGAACTCTGCGTGGAGAAGGGAGTGAGGGCAAAATCGGGGGACCATTTTTTCATGCCACTGCCATAATGTGAAAGAGGAATGCTGGTGAGGGAGCCAGGGCGGTCACCCTTCAGGTGCCTTGACAAGTGACTGGACTTTGGATGTTTTCGATAGAAAGGCAGAGACTGCAGGAAGATGACCCTGGGCTGTTTGGTCTGAACTTGAAGGACAGTAAGTTATCGATGGCCTGTTGCAAAGTGCTCAGTGGGCCTGGCTGATGGGAAGGTGGCTTAATAACCAAGAAGTAGACATTATTACTATTCCCCCTTGGCAGCTGAACAAATTTAAGGTACAAACCTGTTAAATGTTTCATCCAACACCACCTGTAGATTTATTTTTTTTTTGGGGGGGGGGGGGGCTTTCTTAACATAGCAATATCTTACAAGACAGCAGGTGGAGTGAAATGAACAGCTTCACATCTCAAAGAATAAAAGGCTGCAGTGGCTTCTCATTTGCATATCAGTAATCTAAACCGGCTGATCTCAGGCAGGATTTGATTTGCTGGGACTCTGCTTCACGTTTCAGACCCCAGTAACCACCAGTAACTGCACAGGTGAAATATTCCTCTCGGTGATAGCAAAGACACAACAGCTGGAACAGAAACACCATACAGACTGCCTATACCCTGGAGGCTGAGGTCTTTATCTGTCCTGCCTGGGACCAGGTGCATATTTTACATACCAAAGCAGACCTGGCCTCCAGGTTCTCCCAGCATCCTTCAGTCCCTACCTGGCATGCCCCATCCCCAACCCTGAACTTTCCAGCCCAGGGTCTGGGCTGCCTGTCCCTTAGAGCCTCTTCCCTATATAATCCAGACAGTTTATGCTCCTCTCCTCCTCCTCTTCCTCCTCCTCCTCCTCCTCCCCCTCCCCCTCCCCCTCCCCCTCCCCCTCCCCCTCCCTCTTCTCCTTCCTCTCCTCTTCTCCTTCCTCTCCTCTTCTCCTCCCCTCTCATTCTCCTTCTCTCTCTTCACATGCTTTCTCTCTCCTTTACTTCCCCTTCCCCACCTTCTCTCTCCCCATGGTGACTTCTCTGGCCTAGGTCCTTGGAGCCTGGGGACCTGCCAGAGAGGAGCTTCCCAGTAAACCTGCCTGTATATATTCCAATCTGGCCTGGCTTGGCTCATTCACCAGTGGCAGAGCAAAGAAAACCATCTCTGCCATCATCCCTTTGGCTGAAGCAAAGAAAATAGCCCAGCCTGTAGGCACGGTGCCATACAGCACACTCCAGCTTCTTCAGGGAAGAACTGCACAGTTGCATAGCAGAAGACATATTCAGAAGGGACAGAAAGTGGGTCCCAATGTATTGTTTCATGTACTCATGAGAGGGTGCTTTATACATGATCCCTTTTGAACAATTACTTTCACTATGCCACTTCATAAAATTTCATAAAAATTCTTATAGCAGAGACTGTATCTTGCTAGACCTATGCCTATTTTTTCTTGGTGATTAATAAATGTTTTCAAAATTTCCATTTTATATTTTATCACATAGGAGTCTATTTTGAATTTCTGAATAAATTAATACGTATGTAAATATTTCACTCATTTTGGCATTAGAATTGTTTTAATGAAAACCTTGAGGTAAACTCAACTCCTTAAATTTTTACTCATTTCCTTATTTTCTTCTATGTATGTGAATGCTTTGCCTGCTTGTATGTAAGTGCACCAAATGTATGTGCTTCCTTTAGAGGCCAGGGGAAAGTGTCAGGTCCCGGAGACTGCAGGGCACTTGGACCTGAACCTGGGTCCTCTGCAGGAGCAGCAGGTGCTCTTAACCACGAGCCTGGCTCCAGCTCCTGAATGCAACTTGCCATACATTGTTGCGTATACTTAACTAATACTTCAAGTAGCATCTCTACAGTGTTAAATGAAGCAGGCACAACCTCTATTCATATCCTAAAACATTAAAAGTTAAATTGCAGATAACTTTTTCACTAAAGTATCATTGTTGTGGTTTTCTGGAGTAGAAGAGTCAAGTCACTAAACTTTTAAGCCCTCGCACAACAACAGGGAAAAGGTTCTTTTATTATTAACTGGCTTGTTTTCCTGCATGCAGGCTGCTGCTTCAAGACAATCACAACGTGGAGGCGCTGAGGATGCTGGCTCTGTATTATCTGTGTAGGGAAGGGGACGTAGAGAAGGTAAATTGTCTTGTGTAACATAAGCCACCTATGTCAAGGTGAATTTCATCACACACTGTTATCAATGCACGAGGGCGTATTCATTCGAAGCTCGAAGTTCTATCTCAGAATGTTTACTATGGGTTTTAATTGGTTGCCAGAACATTACAAAGACTTTAGCTTCCTGTACCAGCTAGTAAAGCAAAAGTATGCGGGGAAATTTCTCTCGAATGTTTTTAGATTATTAATAAGAGTGCATGTATTTTTACATAAGATGCTGGTACATAGTGTTGTATGTGATCTAGACATGAATATACATATCTAGAATCACAGTACGTTTGCAGCTTAGTTGAGTTTGTGTGAGTTAACTGAGCTTAGCGTGAAATCTTTATAACAATTACACCTGTTTCATTGCTACTGCACTCACCCAGTAGACGCTGGCGAAGGATTGCAAAATCTAATCTGTAGCCAAGGGTGGTGTACGAGAGGTCTGCATGTTTAACTTGGCTAATGTAACAGTACTTTAGTAGGCACTAGAAGAATCTTAGTGGATCAAATCTTCTATGAACTTGTTGTTTATTACTTGAGGCTGGGACTACAGCTCAGTGGGAGAGAGGTTTGCCTAGTATGTGCAAGCCTGATTCTCAGCCCCAAAAGAAACAAACCAGGAACAACAACAAAAAATATTTGTACTAATTACTTTCAAGATTTTCCTATTGTAGAAACCATTTCAATGCTGGGCACTCCAAAGGTGCATGTAACATTTTTGTAACTAGATTATCACTCCAACAACCTTTGTGGCATGACTTCATTATTGTAGAGCTCAATATGTTCACTTGTTGAATAACTATGGCTATCTTTACCCATCTAAAAGCTTTTATTCAGTGATGGGTATTAGCAAGAAGTAATTATGTGTAATTACTGGAGCTTTTTAAAAAGCAGAGACACTTTAGATTCCATTTGGGGGATCTAGGAAAACAATCAGTATGTAGATTCTGTACAGTCATGAAGACTTGAATTTGGATCTCTCGAACCCATAAAATGTTAGGCGTGATGGCCCATGCTTATATTTCTAGCACTGGGGAAGGAGTCACAGGAAGATACCGAGAGCTCACTTACCAGCCAGTCCTGCAGAATGAATAAACTCCAGATTCGGTGAGAGATCCTCTCTCACCTCTCTCAAAAGTAACTTCTGACTTCTATACACCGACATGTACATACAAAAACCATGTGCACACAAACATTTGCTCATGCATACACTTCACTACAGTGCGCGGGTGCACACACACACATACACACACACACACACTAGATGGAAGATATTTGTGAAAACAAAGGTCTCTTAAATTATGAGTAATGGGGGCTGGAGAGATGGCTCAGTGGTGATGAGTACTTTGTTGCTCTTGAAGAAGATGGATACACTTCCCAGCATCCCCATGGCAGCATACAATTAACTGTAGCAACAGTTTCAGGGGGTCTAGCATCCTCTTCTGGCTTCCACAGGTATCAGGCACATACGTGGTGTGTATACATACATTCAGGCAGTCACATATGCACATAAAATAAAAATAAGTAAATCTTTAAAAATATATAAGTCATAGTATATTAGAGTATGTATTCATGAATTAAATACTTTTTTACTGTTTATTTTGTCTTAGGCTGCTACCAAGCTGGAAAATTTAGGAAATGCATTGGATGTCATGGAACCACAGAATGCTCAACTTTTTTATAAGATTACACTAGCCTTCAGCAGAACGGTAAGATTGCCTACAAGCCAGACTCTTATCATTAAGAGTTAGCAGTTGGAACTGAAGAGATGGCTTAGTGGTTAAGAGTACTGTCTGCTCTTCCAGAGGTCCTGAGTTCAATCTCCAGCAACCACATGGTGACTCATAACCATCTCTAGTGTGATCTGATGCCCTCTTTTGGCATTCAGGTGTACATGCAGATAGAGCACTCATATACATAAAACAAATAAGTTAATCTTAAAACAAGTTCGCAGTTAGTCAGTGGGTGGAGTGCTGAGGAACATATGGCTTGCAGTGAACCGGATATAACCTTAGCGTCTTATTGGGTCCCACAGAAGGACACTCAGGAGATTCTGGCTTCACCTTTCTAGCCTTCAGGGATCATGAAGAAGAGGCTCTCAGAGCTAAAGAGAGCCTTCCAGACAAAGGAAGACAGAATCCAGTGTTTAGGTTTAGTGGTGCTCTGTGCTTCTTTGGGAAAATCTGTTAAAATGGGTAATAGAGTGTTTCAGTGGAGGAAAAGGCCAGTGTCTTGGATTTGCTGCTGCTGCTGCTGCTGTTGTTATAAAAGCATGATTCTGTTATGTTCTGTTATGAGAATTCTGTACAGGCAAGATGACAGGGATGGAAGAAAAAATACCACAGAATAGCAAAGCCAATTATCAAACTAACTTGAAAGAAAACTATTAAGGATATGAATTGTTAAACTGTAACAGTTACCTTATTTTAAAATATGTAAGATGTATGAAATTTAAAAGAAAGAAAAAAAACTAAAAGTATGAATAAAGATATTTTTTCTTTATTTGTGTTACTACCCCAGATACAAGTTCATCATTTTTTTAGAATGATTATAGAATTGTTTGTTTATCAAAATAATCAGAATATTTTGCTCTTGAAATTTTGTATGTTCAATAGTTACTTTCCAGCATTGGCATCAACAAATTTTTAGGTGAAGTTGTTTTTTTTTTTTCAAAAAATTTATGGCACATATTTTTAAAATACTTTCCTTATTGGTACAGGTTGCCCTAAATGGAAAGGGGACTTTTACTTAATTATGTACACTTATTTAGAAAGCATAAAATAAAGATTTTCCTATCTAATTTGAAAAGAAATCATGTTTTTGTATAACAGAACTATGTGTCAAGATGGCAATGTCACAAAACAGTACTTATTAAAATAGACAACTTGTGGAGGGTGGGCCATATGCTGTTTCTTGATGTCGTATCCAGATGATAGAATGAATGCCTTTCCTTCTTAAGTAATCTTGACTCCCCTTTCTTCCGTCCTGTGAAATCCAAGCTGTATATGTAAGAGTGGAAAAATCGGTCTGATATTCCGAGACTGCACTTCTTGTCTAAAGTGGTTTGGTTTCTCTTTCACAGTGTGGACGTAATCAACTCATTCTCCAGAAAGTTCAAAGTTTCCTAGAAAAAGCATTTAGTTTAACTCCCCAGCAAGCAGAAATTGCTACAGAGCTCGGCTACCAAATGATTCTCCAAGGCAAGGTCAAGGAGGCCTGGAAGTGGTACAGGACCGCCATGACGCTGAATGAGAGCAACATCTCTGCTGTCACCGGTACGCTGACACTTCCTCCCTGGGTGCTCGCCTCACGCATCTGCCCACTCAAGCAGAGAATGGAGATTTTTTTTTTAATTAAACTCTTTCATTTGTTTGTTCGTTTTTTGTTTGTTTGTTTGTTTTTTCGAGACAGGGTCTCTCTGTATAGCCCTGGCTGTCCTGGAACTCACTTTGTAGACCAGGCTGGCCTCAAACCCAGAAATCCGACTGCCTCTGCCTCCCGAGTGCTGGGATTAAAGGTGTGCGCCACCACACCCGAAAAACAAAAAAACAAACAAACAAAAAATTAAACCCTTTCTACTATGCGTAAATGGAAAAGTCATATAGCTTTAAAAATATCTATTTAATTCTCAAATACTATCTTGAAAGAATGGATATTATTTGGTTGCTTCTATCAAGTTATGGATTGTGCAGTAAAAGAGTTTACATAGTTCCTGGCTGCCTGTTTTCTTCCCCACCCCTCCCCTGGCTGTATTTTTTTTTCCCCCAGCCATTAACTTAGTTCAGTTGGTTGGAATAGGCCCTGATTGTTTCTGTTTGATTTCAGGACTTATCCGATGTCAGTTAATAGAGGGGCAGTTGCAAGATGCAGACCAGCAGTTGGAGTTCTTCAGTGAATTCCAGCAGTCAATGGGGAAATCTGCGGTACGGCGTTTTATCAGACAGCAGATGGCTGCTGCTGTTTATAAGCCATGAGACTTTAAGTGACCGTTCATCCTTAGCTCTGCATGGTGCATGAGCACTGACTTTAATGTACAGTGTCATGTGTTGGTTTACCTCTATGCCACTTGACTTTAAATACTCTTCTCCGTGGTCCTAAAATTCCATTCAGCTAACACTTAGGTTTGAATGATTTTATATCAAACATTTAAATACTTTCTTATAAATAATACTTTGATATACCTTTGAAATGTAGACAAATAAATGGCTTTATAGCCAAATGGAATAACTTCTGAACTCTACTTACTTTTCAGGAATTAATGTATTTGCATGCGGTTCTTGCTACGAAAAAAAATAATCGTCAGGATGAAGTTATAAATTTGTTGAATGATGTTGTGAATACTCACTTTTCACACTTGGAAGACCTCCCGCTCGGCATACAGTATTTTGAGAAGCTCAACCCTGACTTCTTACTAGAAGTTGTTACCGAGTATCTGAATCTCTGTCCAATTCAGGTAGGGAGCTCTGCCTCTTATCCACAAAGGTGTTCCATGGGTCCCATAGACAGTGCTAAGAAGTTCTATTGAACATGTGCAAGTGTATCTGTAATTAATACTCATAATTCTGTTCATTGAAACCATTTTAAAACAGTCTTTATAAAAAGGATTACTACCAAATAATATTGATTAGTAAAAATTATTTTCAATTTTTTAAATCCTAAAACTGAGCTAGAAATATTCAAGGTGGTTAATTCTCATGCTTGCTACATATTTGAATCTGATTGATAAAATCATCAAGTGTTATTTCACCTTGGGCAAACTCAAAACTGGGTATCTTTTGTAAAACTAATGAAACCATTTCTCACATGAACTCAAACACTCCTTTGTGTTAGAAGTGGATCGCTGACTCTTCCTCTTGCTCCTTGGAATGACACAGAGAGCAGCTAGTTACTTAGTCCAAAGAAGAATCATGTTTAGATTCTTCATGTAAAGTAGATGTTTATATTTGGACTACTTACTTCTGGTGTGAGAAGTTCCCTGTGGTTTTTCTGTATGCATGCATTGAAATCCATTACCTTTTTTTTTTTAAGATTTATTTATTTATTTATTTATTCATGTATTTATATGCACTGTAGCTGTAATCAGACACACCAGAAGAGGACATAAAATTTCATTAAAGATGGTTGTGAGCCACCATGTGGTTGCTAGGAATTGAACTCAGGACCTATGGAAGAGCAGTCACTGCTCTTATCCAGTGGTCTCCAGCAATTGCCGAAGAAATATGTATGCCTGCTGAGTTACGAGTTAACAAATACTATTGTCTTCCACTCATGCCTTTGAGTTCAAGATTATTTATTTCTGGAATATTTCCACATTTATTTCTTGCCATTTCTCTTCTTTTGTGTATTTTATACTCTTCAGTTATCATGTTCCTTTTAGCTCTTGATCTTCATTTTATGTGGAACCTTATTGTCAGCTGCCATCTGTTTGATCCAGCTTGGAGATAACAATGGTCTTTTGCAAGCATTAGCATTTTTCAGTTGTAGCCCTAGACACCTGGGGATCCTTTGCAGAGTTCCCCGCACTCCCTCGGCATCATCCCTTTTGCACTGGCAGTAAGCACACATAACCTAACTTCCTTGTACATGGCTTATGTTTCTACACAGGCTTTTCAGGTAAGGCTATTCAGTACTCATTGCTAAGACCAAAATTATTAGCAACACCATGCCCCGAATTACACCACTACATGCTATATTAACAGTGAAAAAGAGAAAAATGATCTTCCCTGGGTGAGCTCTGCATATTGTAACATCATGTCATTTTCCAGGCCTTTATAACCTTTAAAAAATATGCTCTTTCAGAATAATACTTGATTATTAGTTCAGACTGATTGAGCTCAGTTTCCCAAGTCCATGCAAGTTGCTTGGTAGATTGAATGCATATTTCAGTATTTACTCTGCATCTAGGATTCTTTCTGCAGATGTTTTATACCACATCTGGCACTCTATGCAGAGATGACAGCATGCTTGGGGAACAACAAGTTACAACATTTGTTTAAAGAGATATAGTTTAAAAGGATGGAGCATATACCATAAGAAGACTAGAATGAATAGTGGTGTATGGTGTAAGGAGCTAATGGAGCAGGGTAGAGGACGTGAGAATGTGTGTGAGGGTGTCAGAGTCGGCCTCACCATGCGACAGAGAATTGAAGGGACCTGTGGAAGCAGCTGCTTGGAGACTAAGGGAACAATTGATGCAGATGCTCACAGGAACACAGATGATCAGTGGCGTGGACTGTGAGTCGGGCAACAGGGACAGACAAGGTTTTAGTCCTTGAGTACTTCAAAGGATTTCTTTGTTAACTGTGCTAAGAATGAACAAAAGCATAGGTAGTTCACAAAACAATACATTACTTGATAGCTAGGTCTCTAACTACATATCCTGTTTTCCCATGATGAAGTTTTTATCCTCATATTATAACTTGGTCAGCTTCATAATGCTGTTTTCATGGGAACATTCAAGAAAGGCAGCTCTGGCCTCAGCTCTATTCCTTGTTCATTGGCCTCTTCCGCACATTTTTTTTTAATTTTAATCTAACAAGCAGAATCTCAAAGATTGTCTCTAGACTTCTGTTTTAATTTTTCTGTATACAAGGAAACCCTGATAAAACAATGGCTGGGTTTATTTCGGTGATACTGCCGTAATTCTAGCTCTTAGGTAGCAGAGACAAGAGGATTGTGAGTTTGAGGCCAGCCAGGGTGTAGAGTGAGGCCTAGTCTCAAAATATAACAAACAACATAAGATAAAAGAAAAAAGTGAGAATTGTTCTCAGTATTTCTTATCAAGTGGCAAGGTCACGATTACATACCTACCATCGTTTACTTTATTTTTCTGGTGGGAAATATTTGTGTAAATGACTTATGTTGTTGCTGTAGCAAAATACCCAACAAAAGTGAAGGAAGGAAGGAAGGGAGGGAGGGAGGGAGGGAGGAAGGAAGGAAGGAAAGAAGGGAGGGAGGGAGGAAGGAAGGAAGGAAGGAAGGAAGGAAGGAAGGAAGGAAGGAAGGAAGGAAGGCAGGCAGGCAGGCAGGCAGGCAGGCAGGCAGGCAGGCAGGCAGGAGGGAGAGGGCAGGAGGGAAGGAAGGGTTTGTTTATTTTGGCTCACAGTTTGTGGGCACAGTCCAACATGATGGAGGATGCAGGACAGCAGGAACCTGTGGTGGCCGATTAAGCCGAAAAGATGAATGTTGGAGCTCAGTTCCTTTTCCCTTTGTATTCAGCTCAGGACTGCAGTTCATAGCATGGACTCACCCACATTTAGGGTGGGTCTTCCCATCTCACAGGAGTGCCAGAGCATTGTATCACAGGTTATTGGAGATCCTGGCAAGTGAAAAGTCGGTATTAGTCATCACAACAGTTTTAAAGATTTCTGTAGTTTCCATTCAGACAAGTATAAAACTCTGGTCTTGAAGATGCATAGAGACCCATAAAAGAAGCCTGTCTAGGTGGGAAACACTAGGAAATATGTGCTGCAGAGATTTGAAGACTTTGGGGTGATTTAGGCAATAGTCAGATTTTGAGTATTTTTTTGGGAACATGTTCTGTGCCTCAGCATAGGAAAGGAGATGTGAGAGTTTATTGTAAGTTATGTGGCTCATAATCAGAGTGATCTTCTATAAGACAACACAGTCATTGACCTGAAGGATGAAGATGATTGGACATCAGCTGAAGGGACTGGGGAAGACCATCTATCAGGTCGAAAGAACAGCATCAACGAAGCAATGCAGAGGCTCTAAGCAAGAACTCTCTGTTGTCTTTTCTTTTAACAGGTGTTTCTCTGATAAATTTTGAACTGATAACTACTTCATAGTTATCAAAATATTAATTACATAAAAGTCACATAATTAACTGTACAGAACTGAACAATAATTTATAAGCCTATTCACAGATGAAATAAGGAATAATTTAATTTAATATTTGTACAATTCTATAGCAAAGGTAGTATAAAAAAACTAAGAGAAATTAAATAATAAACACTAGGTTCTTTTATCATATCAGTCACACTAAAATTAAGTGTGTGTTTAGTCCTGGCTACATACGATTATAAACTTAGAAAACAATCTGATTTTCTTTGTTTAGCCTGCAGGTCCTGGACAACCTCTTTCTCCAGTTCTCAGACGTTGTTCTTCAGTCCTGGAGACGATTATAAGAAGTGTACCAGGTCTTCCACAAGCTGTCTTCCTAATGGCCAAAGTGAAGTATTTGTCAGGTGATATATGCTTATCACATAAAATAACGTAGGAGTTTGATTGTGGTGTTGGTAATGACCAAGGTGTGAATAGGTTCTGTACTCCTGTCCAGGGAGAATGGTCGCATAACAATGCGTATTTTGTCTGTGAATGTGTATGTTTAATATGAAATTAAAACCAAAATTCAAAAGCTACTATTTTAGATTTGTTTCATACCCCATGAACCTACAAGCAACCCTAATAAGTTGTTATTAATCTTTCTTCATCTTACACAGTTTTCACTTGAAAACCTAATAACAAGTAAGAGAATCTGTCCAAGCATTAAAAGTGTATTTGAGAATGAACAGAAACCTTACAGTGTAGGTTGTAGATGTTCTAGTGAACCAAAGGCATACGATAAAGACATGGAGCAGAGACTTAGTCATCTAAAATCTCTTGCAATACCATCTGGGAAAAGCTAAACCACTACACATGTAGTCTTAGCCACTTACCTCTTTTATTTTGTTAAATTTTACTTATTATAGTACACCATGGGCTGTGGGCTACGATTGGTATCAGCACTCTGTTTGGGTCCTGCAACACTGAGACACTTAGATGTGTTGTGCTAACCATTCTTGTCCCCCTTGGCTTTCACGGTTCTAGGTATTAGACATGGCAATACTAAAGATCCCAGAATTACTGCTGACCTGGCTGATGGTTGGTTGCCAGACTTTAACAATATGTTTAGTAAGTTACTGTGCTAGCTCCGCCAGTAAATGGCATGTTATTCTCTACCTCTGAGGAGGGGGAATGGTATTGTGTGAATTCAGTTAGTAGGCTGAGCTCTTGTGATCCAGGAAACTGAGTTTTACCATGCTTTTTTTTTCTATTGACAACAGGTAAAGATGAAGTGCGTTTGAACAGAAAATAACTTAGGGCCTCGTCTTCCACTATTGTAGAAAGGTGGGGCGGGAAGTGGGCCTTGTAATGTGTACTTAAGCCATATGTGGAAGGCAGCATACAAGTCACTGTGCACTGCATCACAAGGAAGCTGTCGCACATAGATGATGTGGGGATGGGGACTGGGGGGACCCCTTTCCAGCACGAGACTGTCACACATAGATGATGTGGGGATGGGGACTGGGGGGACCCCTTTCCAGCCCGAGAGTCTTCTCCATCTCAACTTCAGCATCCTTATCACATAAATCTTAACCAACGTTGTAAGGTTAAGCAGACTTTTTTAGATTTACAGATTGTTAGCAGATTTGATCAAATTATTTGCTATTTCATTTGGTGCTGCATTTTAATCTACATTTCATGATTTAGAATTTCAGGGATGTATCCTTGGCCTTTTTCCTATTTTACACAAAATCACGTAGCCTGGTTGTAGAATGTGTCCTCTCTGTTAGTGTAAAAGACACTGCAGCCTTCTAGATTTGTAAATGTCCATGCTCCCACCTTGATGATAATGGATTGAACCTCTGAACCTGTAAGCCAGCCACAATTAAATGTTGTCCTTATAAGTTTTGCCTTGGTCATGGTGTCTGTTCACAGCAATGGAGACCCTAACTTCAGTCACATGAGCTGTTTGTTCCAGTTGGGTAAGGCTCTCTCATGGCAGGGTGCAGGGCACCAAACACAGGCATGGTGGCTAAAGCAGTCAGTTGACAGCATACGTCTTCAAATGCAGGAATGAAGCAAAGAAAGTGAACTAGAAGTAGAGTGGCATTGAACCTCTCAGCACCCACCCCCAGTGTTGTACTTCCTCCAGCAAGGCTACCACTTCTAAACCCCCAACCAGTGGCCCCAACTAGCCACCAAGAGTTCAAATGCTCAAGCCTCAATTCTCAGTTGAAACAACCACAGCCTTGAAACCCATTTTAATGCAGTTATAAACAAAACATTTTTTAAAGGAAAATAAATATAGATTCTTAGTCCTGCCAGTAATAATGGGGACCTCTTGCCGTCTTTTTATATTTTCCCTGGTTTGCTGTGACCAACTGTTGTCCTGACTGAAATATGAGTCTGTTCTTTAAGTAACTACAAGGAAGCTAGCTGGTGCAAGTAGGAATGGAGGCCAGGTTCACGGACAGAGACGTTAAACAGCCAAATGTAACTTCTTGTATTCTGGGTTCTGTTGGAGCTCCAGCTCTGAGTGCTGAAGCCCCATGGTGTGGCTTCCCTTGTTAGGTGACACTGAAGCGGCATACAACAATCTGCAGCACTGCCTCGAGCACAGCCCCTCCTATGCGGAGGCTCACCTCCTGATGGCACAGGTGTACCTGTCCCAAGACAAAGTCAAGCTGTGTTCGCAGTCGCTTGAACTTTGTCTGAGCTACAATTTTAATGTGAGTATTCCAGATGAGTATTCCAAGCTAAGATGTACCACTGCCTTTGAACTTTAAGTGAATGTGTTTGTGTTCAATTGTTTTACATGCGAATTGAAATCTTTGCCAGAAAATATTTTAATAGAAATTTGAAATAACAAGAAATAGGAGAAAAATTCAGGTGTATTTGATATAGATGAAAATTTGTGTCAGTTGCCCTAACACAACCACCACAATGTCGAATTTCATGGGCAGAGGGTGCTTGTGGTCCTAGGTACTTAGAAGGCTGGAGACTGGGAGCTCCAGGCCAGACTGCACAATATGGAAAGCCCATCAGAAAGTGTGCGCACGCACGTGCACACACACACACACACACACACACACACACACACACACACACACACAGCAGTTCAAAAACAAAATAAATTCATCTGATTTGATAATGAAAATTCAGGGATCAACCTGTAGACTCTACTTATCTCCAAGCCTGTTCCTTTTCTTTTTTTTTTACCCCACCCCTTTTCTCTCTCTCTTTTTTTAAATTTTTATTTATTTTTATTTTTTAATTTTTTAATTTTTTATTTTTTTAATTTTTAAATTTTTTTTATTTTTTATTTTTTTATTCCTTTTCTATATAAGTTGTAGAATAGCAGTTGTTAGAATGAGAATTAAATGTAGCAATCACATATACAATCATTTTAGACCATGGAGAAATATACCAACTATTTTTATGGATAAAGTCAATAAATGGTATTGCTCGTTTTTTCTTGATCCTTTCTTTTTCTTCCTTCCTTCCTCCCTTCCTTCCTTTCTTTCTCTTCTATTTTTAGAGACAGTATCTTTCTTTGTAGGTCAGGCTGGCCTTTGTTTCATTTTGTAGACTAGCCTGTCAAGAAATTTACAGCAATCCTCCTGCCTCCTCCATCCCAAGTATTAGGAGTACTGTTAAGAGCTCAGCAACCTCCTAGAATTATTTTCCCATAGTCTCTTTTTAGGTTCATTGTCAGAGAATACACACTAATGTTGGAAATGAACAGTATGTAGTTTGAAGTTCTAGAAACCCTTGTTACTATGCAGGAAAATTCAGTTACTTTCTGTGAATATGAGCTGCTTTTCGGCTCATGGAAGGAAGCCTTAAGCCGATGGCTCACTCCAGGTCTCATGGGAAAACCATCATATGAGCTAGAGATGTCAAGTTCTAAGAGTCCACATTTATTCCTGCTTTTTCTGAGGACAGTAGATGTCTGGATTGGGGGTCCCCTGTGCTCTGCTCATGCCCTGGGCATCAGTCTCTGGGGGAGGAGTAAGATGTGAGTGTTCTCTAGCCCTGCAGGTGCACGGCCTCTAGCACACGGAGGACTGGGCTCCTGGTTCTTTGGTGGCTTCCGCACCACTGCCCTGAAGGCCGTCTCCTCTGGCTTGTCTTCATTTGCTTATTCTAGTTTGTTGCATGTCCTCTATGTTTACAGGTGAAGTACAGTGGAAAGCTCTTTATTCTGTATTTTGGAGTAGGATGATAAGGAAAGGCCAGTGTTCAATGAAAACGCTTTGTAACTTATAGTATTGAAAGTTACAAGAGTAAAAATGAAAACTTTTTTTCCTAGAAATCTAAGAGGCATATCACTAGGAGAGGAGACTCAAATAAAGTCATCCCTTTACTGAAAACTCATATTTTAGGATCTTTTGGTAGACTATCAGGAAACACTCACTTGTTTGTGTTTGACATTCAAGAAAGGAGGCTGGATCGACAGTTTTTGTTAGAATCAGCATGGTTAGGCTTCCAACAGTATGCTTCATTGAGATGTATAGTGTTTGAGCCTGGTGAATTTCAGTATGTGAGGTTTTTTTTTATTATTTGCAAGTCCTTCTAATGAAAATTTTATTTAAAATTATGATTAGGAAGTGAAAAATAGGAGGTCAGAAACATGCTTTGAGGATACGCTCACAAATGAGCTAGCTGTACTCCAGGTGTTCATCTCCTATTTGATGGTCATAAATTCTGATTTCCATTGTATGCACTCCAAAGAACCGTTGGTCATTTGCTTCTCAGGTGAGAGAGTACCCATTATATCATTTAATCAAAGCACAGTCACAAAAGAAAATGGGGGAAGTAGCAGAAGCAATTAAAACTCTGCACATGGCAATGAACCTGCCAGGAATGAGGAGAAGCAGAGCCTCCTCGAAATCAAAGCACAGAACTGAGGTGGACGCGAGCCATCGGTTATCCATCTTCCTGGAGTTGGTGGAGGTCCACCGCTTAAATGGAGAACAGGTATGTTAACTCAGACTGGAGCGTTGTTGTGTGTGTGTGCGTTTGTACTAATTCCCTCCTCTTTGATGTAACATGGAATACATAGAGCCATATTTCTAGTTGAATAATTTTCTACATATATGTATGTAATATAGAGAGGTCCCTTGACAAACTGTCAAATCTTATCAACTTATTTTTCCTTACTTTTCACTAAAAAGTGTATTTTGCAAGTGCCTGGGAGTTAATTGTTATTTGCTCCTGTTACTTTCTCAGTGTGCCTATGTTGGCCACCATGAAATGCATTCATGTAATTTACAATTCTGTTCCAAAATAATAGCAGGGACTCTTATTTTGGTTGTTAAAAACAAAAAAGAAAAAAGAAAAAAAAAACAAACAAACCAAAAACCCAGACATTTAATTAATACTTATAGTCTCACCTGGTTTTAGACTTTTAAATTTGAAGACTTTCCCTAAAATTGTATCTGTTTATTTTTAAATACCATGAATGTACTGACATAGATTATTAGTCACTGTGTTTTGGTAGGTAAATCTCCTCTTCGGGTAACTCATCGCCTATTTTGAACAGTCTTTAATTTTCGCGTTACAGCATGAGGCAGCAAAGGTTTTACAGGATGCCATCCATGAGTTTTCGGGAACTTGTGAAGAATTACGTGTCACTATTGCTAATGCAGACCTGGCTCTGGCCCAAGGAGATACGGATCGTGCATTAAGCATGCTTCGAAATGTCACAACCGAACAGCCTTATTTTATAGAGGCCAAAGAAAAGATGGCAGATATTTATCTGAAGCATAGGAAAGAGAAAATGTTGTATATCACTTGTTACAGGTAAGCAGTTCCTTGCTTCCCACCCTTCCCTCCTGAAATTAACCAGCATGGTTACTTTCTATACCTGTCATGTATGTCACAAATCCTTTACAAATCTTTGTCTGGAAATGGTCATCTTCCTTCTGCCCAGGACCACTCTCGTCAAGGGGTTTACCCTAAAACAGAACTACCATTGCTTCAGTGTGTGGCCAAGTGTGGCCGGGTAGTTTCTCAAATCTTGTTATCAAATGCTCATTTTAGATCTGATCTAAATCAAAAATTTAGATTTGTTTGTGTAAAGAAAAAACAAGAGATAGATGTACTCTGATGACAACATTATGCAGCAGTAATCCAGGGGATACACAGGCATATTTAATATGTGGCATATCTGTTGTAGAAGAGGAAAATATAAGTTAATATGTGGCAACCTCCAAGGTGTGAATTCACCTTTTCTTTTGTGAGTGAGCATAGCTTCAATAGCTTTGTCAAACCAAGGCCATAAAAGTCACTGGGACACACATGCAAGCATGTGCTGTTCTTCACAAATGAAACAGTCATTGTACAGACACACTTGGGGGGGTGTGGCTAGAAGTGAATAGACTAAGTCAGCCCTTGCTCATCAGAGTTACCTAATGTTCTAACCAAGAAGTTTGCTCAGATTCTTGTAAGTATTTAGCATTCAGAGAAACCAGCATCTTTGGTTGTTGCTGGAGGAGTGTAAATATGAAAGTATGTTTCTACACTGTTTTTAAGAGAGCCCAGTATGGTGGTTTGTAGTACTAAGCAGCCTGAGGCAGGAGAATTGCTGTGAATGAGTTTGAGAACAGCCTGCCCTATGTAAAAGTTTCAGGCCAAAGAGACTTTGTAGTCAGATTCTGCCTCCAAAAAGCAAAATAAGGGCAGTGGTGGTGCACGCCTTTAACCCCAGCACTTTGGAAGGCAGAGGCAGGTGGATTTCTGAGTTCGAGGCCCGCCTGGTCTACAGAGTGAGTTCCAGGACAGCCAGGGCTACACAGAGAAACTCTGTCTCAAACAAACAAACAAAAACAAAACAAAAAACAAAACCCAAAAGCAGAAAAACAAACAAAACCCAAAAGGTTTAGTTTCTTTTGGATGTGCTGTGATGTAATAATGAGATTATGTGATGTAATAATGAAAAGTATGGTTTGTTTCAGACAAATCTGATTCATTTGCATAGACATGAATTCTTGGCATCATGTGTAAAGTTGAAGTAATAATTACCTTTATCGTAGAGGTTTCAAGCAGTTAAATAAGATATATTTAATGCTGCGCAAGAAGCCCGACACCGTGTTGTAAGCTTTAATTGCAGCACATTGGACAGTGCAGCAGAAGACTTGGTTAGACTTGGTTACTCTGATTGCTTCAAATGCGTAAGCAGCAGACACTGAAGCGTAAGACCTGGTAGTTTTAAGATACTTCACTGCATAGCTTTTACCTTGAAGATGAGAGCGTGGATTGTATAGAAGGACAATACAATCTTTTCCTCCTGGTAAGGAGGCCTGGAACACGAGGGTTTATGTTTGCTGTCTACCTTCACTCTGCTCCATGCAAGTCACAAAATGGAAAGAGTCAACTAAAAATGTATTTCGGTATATAAAATATATGCATATGCAGAATGTGGCTTTTAATAAGATTATATGAGTGGCTGTATTCTGAGGGCCACTGTATACTTGAATTTAATAAGCTGACATCTTATCTTACTGGTTTGTAAATGTTGCCAATTTTCAGTAAACTGAGTAGTATTGGTCTAATTCCAGAGAAATTGCTGAGAGAATGCCCAGTCCCCGGTCTTTCCTGCTCCTCGGCGATGCGTACATGAACATTCAGGAGGTAAAATTTCTAACTCTGCAGAACTCAGATTAAAAAAAAAAATTATAGAACTCTGCAATAAGTGTAGCTGTCTGTTAAAAGGAATTTGGCTTTTTCATCGTGTTTAATATTTGAGTTCTGCTGGTGGCAATAAAAGGTTAGCTTCTACCATATTTTTAAAATCTTGACTTAGTCAATTCAATGATTGTCCTATACCCAATAGAGATGGTCCCAGAAGAAAGGGAGTCTCCTCTAAACAGAAAGGCGGAGAGGGATCTGTTGACTGTTATCACGATTGCCATTGTGGGTCTAATTACAGTGAGGAATATCTGGCCTCTTTTCAGTCACTTATCTGGAATTGCATACTTTATATTTATATTGTTCAATATATATGTTCTTAAAACATTGCTCTTTAATGGGTTCACTTAAGCTCTTTGTTAAAGTTTGTCCTTTGTGTCTTGACAATGTTAGCCAGAAGAAGCCATAGTGGCCTATGAGCAAGCACTCAATCAGAACCCCAAAGATGGAACACTGGCAAGAAAAATTGGAAAAGCACTTGTCAAAACTCACAATTACTCAAAGGTAAGTGCTTCACACTCTGTGATACACCTGGTGGGTCAAGTCGGTCGAGACATGCTCTAGAGAAGTCTTCAGCAGCCACCCTCCACATCTTTGGTGATTTTAATCTCCACATTTGGGTGGGCACACTGGTATTTGTGCCGTTAGAGTTTCCTGGGGCCTCGCTTTCTCCAGTGCCGTACTCTGTGGAGATTGTTCTAATGCTACCTTTTCCTTTGTGTTTCTTATATCTCAGTGTTTGCAACCAAATAGTGGCCATAAGGTCACTAATATCACATTGTATAATGTACAGTATAGTGTAGCCTAGCCATTTCCGTTCTGCTGCACCAGCTTGGCCAAGCTATGTGCTTTAAGGTGGTTGTGCTGTTGCTGTTGTTTCTAGTAGGATAAAGGATTGCCCTCGACTGTGTATTCTTTTGCTAGTCCTGGTCACTGTTAAGTTTATGTGCACCAACTAGGAAAGCAGATGCATTTGAGAAAGCTTGCTTACCTTAGAATAATCTCCAGAGAAATATTTTTGCCAAGTACTGTTCGTTATCCCTTGATTGTTTAAAAAAAGATGTTAGTCGCTATGATTCCCTAAGAAAAGTGGCATACTTCACTGGCAGCACGGATACGTGCCTAAATGCTTAATATATTATTTCTGGTTATAGATGTGCCTTATGCCTTGGCTGTATGGAGTCTCTGTGCTCTTTTTAAACCTAATTGACATGGACTTTGTTTAGGCAATCACCTATTATGAAGCGGCTCTGAAAAGTGGACAGCAGAATTGCCTTTGCTATGACCTGGCCGAGCTGCTACTGAGACTGAAGCTGTACGAGAAAGCAGAGAAAGTGCTCCAGCACTCTCTAGCTCATGAGCCTGGTATGCAAGTCTTTATGATTGGATGACAAAAAAACATTTACTTGATAAATCTGGGCTATTTATTTTTATAATATATAATTGCATATTGATTTTCTCGATATTTTTACATGTGGTTGGCTGTATGAATTCATGTATATTTTTCCAGATTCAGTTCTACCAAGTGGGTGGGCTTTAAGTCTAATAAAAGGTAAATCTGTTAACAGATAAATAGTCCATTGTGTTATAAAAGAACAAATTATAAAATTTCTAGAATGATAAAACAAAGTTATATGTAAATCACAATTACTGGTCTTTAAGCACATCAACACTTTTATAATCTTTTATCTTCTAAAAATATTACATTTTTAAGAAAGAATTGAAGCATCTTGAGAGGCTGCAGAGTTAGCTCTGGTACAGTGCTTCCTTGAAGACCTAGGTTTGGACCCCCAGCTCTGACATTAAACAGCTTTTAAGAAGCCTCCACACTATATACCCTGCATCTCAAAGATAAAGTAACAGAGACAGGATTTCTGTTTGATCCTGGCCAGATAGGCTGACCAAGTTATTCAGCTCCAGGGCCAGTGAAACCCTATCTCAAAGGTTAGGGTGACCTGACATTGATTATGCCCTCTACATCATACGCACATTCACACAAAAAGTATGTCAGCCATTATAAAAGTATAATAATGCACAAATCAGCTATTGTTCCATAAATTCTGCTTACTCTCTTCTTATTACATTCCATATAGGTAGAATGTGATTAAATGTATATTTTCTGTGTTTTTATTTATGTTTTATACAAATGTGACCATTTTGATTTTCCTATTTAATAAAACGTATTACCTATTCAGCAATTTTCTCCATATAGAATGTGAGGAAATATATGCTGATACCAGTACATTCATACTATCTGCATTAATGTTTTATAACTTGGTAATATTTTTAATTTTACTGGCATTATTTTGCTTTGCCACATTATACCATAAACCACATGACAACTAATATGCTTATATCTTAATCCTTAGTGTATACTTGGTCCTTAATTTTTTTACATTGATCTGCTTTTCGATTTGTAGTGTGTATTTCAGGTGCACACACTTGCCTTTGGGTCAGAGGACAGCTTGGGAAATAGGATTCAGGATTAAACTAGGGTTGGCGTGCAGCTTAGCAGCATTGTTACCACTGAGTCGTCTCTCTCAATACTTGCTTATATTCAGAATACAGTGCTAGGCAAACATTTATGCGTTCATATTTTCCCCAATATTTCCACATTGTATTTTTATAAGTGTCCAGGGTTTATTTTGTAAGATTTTTAAAAGACCTAAGAATTCAGAGATTGCTGAAGTAAGTCAAAGTTTTGCTCTCTCACTCACCAGAGAAAACTCCAATTAACACCTGCATATTTCCTAAGCTAGCCTACTCCTGTCTCTCTTCGGATGCACACACAGTTACAGTTAATGTTCTGGAATCCACAGATCCAACCAACCATGGCTCGTAAATATTTCAAGGGAAAGCTGTTCTTGTCCCAACCACGTAGAGACGTTTTTCTTGACTCTTTCCTAGCTAGCTAGCGCGGTAGAAGAGCTATTTGTGTAACATTGCGTTGTGTTGGGTGTTATTAGTCATCTAGCAATGATTTCAGTGGTGTCAGGGGACATGTGCATGTTGTGTGCCAATACTGCATCACCTACATAACATACTTACACATCCATGGATTTACATATTGGCTGGATGTGCTTGAAACCAGTCCCTTGGGAAACTGAGGAATGGAGGTGCACACTAGACTATGTATGATAGGTTATACATATGTACATGTATGCAATATATATGTGTATACATATATATACACACACATATCTATGAGATATATATATATATGCACATGTACAATAGGTTATCGTGTATGTGTAATTATGTAGTGATGAATTTTTGTCTTATAATTTCTTTCCTTATTTGCAAATACAGCCCTCTATTTCAAACATATGCTAGAATGTATTACTCACAGAGTATTAGTATTGATTAGTATTTGAAGAAAAATAAGAAAAAAAAACTGAGATAAGATTTTGGTTTGTATACCTCTGTGTTCTTACAGGAATTGACTGTTGCTTCATTCTCTTGTCTTGTTTGCCTGTGGGAAGGATGGTCTCACTTTAGGCTCGGGCTGGCCTAGATTTCACACCAGTCCTCGTATCTCTCAGCTGCCTAAATTCATGAGCCACCTTGCCTCAAAGTTTATACTTTCTTAAAGATAAAAATGCCCAAGCTGGGCGTGGTGGCACACACCTTTAATCCCAGCACTCGGGAGGCAGAGGCAGGCAGATTTCTGAGTCTACAAAGGACAGCCAAGGCTATACAGAGAAACCCTGTTTCGAAAAACCAAAATAAATAAATAAATAAATAAATAAATAAATAAATAAATAAATAATACTGTGTAGCAGTCATTGTGAGGATAAGACACAGCCCTGCTTTTCATGTCACCTCTTTGGTGACTGAGGCCAGGGTTAGTATTTATGGATCACAAGCTGCTTTTAATAGGCCCCCTTTGCCTTAATCCTTTGCCTTGATCTGGCAGATAGTCTTGCTGGGGCTGGTGTTTCTTTACCGGGTCTATTTACTGTGCCTTATCATATTGTGTCTGACCATCCTCCTCCTTTGATTTCTAAGTTACTATATTTGAAAAAGCTTTCCTAGTCAGTGTTATGAAACTCTTTTAAGATGTTACTTAGCCTTTTTTTATTTTGTTTTTTAATTAAGAACTTTCAACCACATAGGTGTTCTTTCATAGTATCTTCAAAATGGATAGCCAATTTAAATTTAGTTATTTTGTTCAAATACGAGGCTTTATTTCTTAATAGATACCATATATATGACTCTGTAAGAAACTCAATTTCATTCCATTGTTGCGGGAAAATATGAAAAAAGACCAGCAGGCTTCCCTCACTACTGCCAGCAACTCTCTACCCCAGCAATGTCTATTCTCTGCCTGCCAACTCTATGGCTGGGGTGGAGCTCCCGAGTTCCCTTGGCTGCCATGCCAGCCCTATGCAACGACTATCCATCCTGCAGTCAGCCGCTACAACTCTGCTGACTCTCTCTCTAGCTAGCTCACTCAGCAACTGGTTGCTGTGTTCCCAGCTATGGTTCGCTTGCCCCTGGCTCCACTGGTTCCTTCTCAGCCATAAACCCCTGTAATCGGCGGTCCCACATTCTGATAACCAATTAAATCAAAACTCTTGAAGGTTATAATTAACTAATCAGATTTTTATTATCAATAAAGTCACAAGATGTGAATACAGTAATTTCAGAACCAGTTGATAATGATAAAGCTGCCCACCTAGACTATTCTAACCTGTATGCTACCATGATTACCTGTGCCTATTTAAAGCCATGCTGGTTCAGGTTCTTCGTCCTGTTCCTCTGCCTCCATCTTGGCTTCTCCTCTCTCTGTCTCTGCAACTCTTAGCTCCTCCTCCCTTTTCCCTGTCCAATCACAGGCCTCCTGCTGCACTAATATTTTAATGTAATTGGACAGGGAAAATCCTGTCACGTCCCATTGATTTCCTTTTGCTACCACTTTGTATGTTTCCTTCTGTAAGAAGAGTCTACCCTAAGCTTTCTAATACTCCCAAATGGTCTTAGTTTAGCTTTTATAAAGTTGACCTATAAATCCTCGCAATTATGGATACATTGAGTGTGTGATTTCTTACTCATGCCAAACAGGGTGCATGGATCTGTCAGATCTAGCTAGTAAACACAGAGAGGCCTAAGGTTGTAGGGAAAGATGCAAGGATGTATTTTATATAAGTTACCTGTGTTGTGTTTGTATAGGAATGCTCACTGAATGTTTGCTGAATACAGCTTGAAGCATACTCATACCTTCACACACATTTCATGTGTTATTTCATTCATTAGCATTAAACTGTCCCTATTTTTAAAGTCAGCAGCCTACAACTCTCTTCCCTTCGCATCTACAGGTCTCCACAGCTAATAAATACTAGTATCTGGTTTCTAACAGAAGTCTTTAAATTACTCTGCTGAAACCTGAGTTCCTGATGCACCTCCCCAGCCTGGTGCGTTCCTTACAATTTTCCTCTTTTGTAGTTGGTGAGAATCAAACTCCTGGCTTGTGCCTGTCGTTCTGTTTACACAGCTGCTGGCTCAGTTCGGAATCTGTGTTCCCACTACTCCCCTTCTACTTTCTACCTCCAGTCTCTCCCGGGTCAGGATAGGAGCTGGCTGGCCTGGCTGATTCCGTCCCCAACTGCACACTCCTGCTACAGCCTCCGAATCCAGAAGTGATCCGAAGCTTTTCAGAATCAATCCAGCTACATCATTTTATAGCCCCGCCCATCCTGCCCCTCTAATTGGGCCAGAGATAAGACAGTGGTACATGGGCTTTCACACTCGCTGAAAACTTGTTACTTATGCCCACTTCACAGCTTTTCTTACTGTAAAGTTACTATGACAAAACCGCCATTTTTGGAAATTGATTCATGCTAGACTACGTTTTGTTACCTAGATTTAAATTAAATTAAATTCATTATAAAAAAAAAAAAAAACACTACTTTTTAGGTTGAAATGTTAAACAAGTGTTTGAGCCAGCAAAATGGGTCAGATAGTAAAAGTGCTTGACGCCAGCCTGAGGTTGAATTTCAGGACCAATATGAAAGAAGGAGAGAACCAACTCCCACAAGGGCTGCTCTGACCTCCACAGGAGCAAGGTGGAGATAGAAGTTTGTAGCACAATGTGGCCTGGATCATACACGGCATAAGTGGTGCCGCACACTTACTTTGTCCACATTTAGGGGTCTGACATACCCCTAAGTCACAAGGTATTCCATCGATCACTGCATGCTTTGGATTGGGTTATTTAGCACAATTGGCTTATTTGAAGTCTTACCTTAAGCATGCTAGGTAGTTAGTATTACATAACTAGCTAGATGAGCCTAGACTAGAAACCAGACGCATTGGCATTTCAATTTCTGACATTAACGATGCTAGTTTATTAAATTTAAGCAATTTCCTTTGTAATTGTACCCAGGTACTGTTTTATTTTAATGGCTTCAACAAACAGACATCTTTACACACTTAAAGTTTGCAATCTCGATCTAAGTGGTGAGATTACCTGTTAATAAATGTCTAAAAACCATTGCTAGTTACTGTCCAGCTCTCCACATTTTCTTAAAAGTCAATTACTATTCGACATCCTGGTTTTTTGTTGTTGTTGTTTTTGTTTTGTTTTGTTTTGTTTGAAGGTTTGGCTATACTCTGTCTAAAATTTTAAGTTTTTCACTGTCAAAAAATCTTTTAAAGACATTTTTAATGTATAGAAATATAGACATTTGCTTAAGATGACATTATCCCCTTTGCATTCCATTCTTAGTAAGTGAGTTGTCAGCTCTCATGGTGGATGGGCGGTCCCAAGTCCTTCTTGCAAAAGTTTACTCTAAAATGGAGAGACCCAGCGACGCGATTGCCGCATTACAGCAGGTACAGTGGGTGTGACTGGGAGAGGGCAGAAAATACTCGGTTGGCCCAATACTCACAAGAATTATCAAAACCAATAATGATTCAGTGCCTGAAGATGGTTAATAGTGAGTACACATCAATTTTGAAACCATTGAAGCCTCAACAATTCCTTTATAGAAATTATTTATTAATTCAACTTTAATAGATTTCACACTGACCATTTAAAATCTCCTCTTTTGTCAATTTAGATGGTCATGTTTTTAAAAATAATGTGTTCAGTTGTCAAGTTCAATAACATCTTCTGAATGCCTGTGTCTACTATATGAAAAGGTATCTTTCATAGTCTTGATATTTTTAGTTTTATTTGCCTTCCATTTTGATAATCACACAAAGGCTTATTTTTGTTAATATTATTAATGAATCACCCTTTTCCCCTCTGGCTACCTTGAATGCTTGCTTGCTTTTTAACTATATGATGCCACTTTATTAGAATTAAAAAAAAAAAAAAAGAAGTTTTCTTCTTAATTGTATGCACATTTTTAATGACTTTAACAAACACATTTTTTGGGTTTTTTGGGGGGGTTTCAATTTTTTATTAGATATTTTCTTCATTTACATTTCGAATGCTATCCCGAAAGTCCCCTATAGCCTCCCCCCAGCCCTGCTCCCCTACCCACCCACTCCCACTTCTTGGCCCTGGCATTCCCCTGTACTGGGGCATATAAACTTTGCAAGACCTAGGGGCCTCTCTTCCCAACTAGGCCATCTTCTGCTACATATGCAGTTAGATACACGAGCTCTGGGGGTACTGATTAGTTCATATTGTTGTTCCACCTATAGGGTTACAGACCTCTTCAGCTCCTTGGGTACTTTCTCTAGCTCCTCCATTGGGGGTCCTGTGTTCCATCCAATAGCTGACTGTGGGCATCCACTTCTGTATTTGCCAGGCACTGGCATAGCCTCACAAGAGACAGCTATATCAGGGTCCTTTCAGTAAAATCTTGCTGGCGTATGCAATAGGGTCTGGGTTTGGTCGTTGACTATAGGATGAATCCCTGGGTGGGGTAGTCTCTGGATGGTCCATCCTTTCATCTTAGCTCCAAACTTTGTCTCTGAAACTCCTTCCATGGGTATTTTGTTCCTTATTCTAAGGAGGAATGAAGTATCCACATGTTGGTCTTCCTTCTTCTTGATTTTCTTGTGTTTAACAAACAAATTTTTTTTTAAAAAATCTTTTTAGAAACATAAAGTGCTGCAGACTTGAAATGAAAACTGATCCAGCAGTCTCTGGGACTGCCAGGTTTGGGGACCATGCCCTGAGTTCTGTACTTGCACTGTGCTGGCGCCACACTTTGCCTAGCCCCGATCCTTTGAGCTTTGTTGACATTTGCTTCTGTTCTCTATGACAATGAGCTTGAGAACTAGTTTCTGTGGACAGTGGTGATAGGTTTCTGGCATTATGGAGTGGTCAGCATATGCCAGTGCCACTGTGGTACGTCATTTGACTTTTTGAGGATGGCACATGCCATGGCTCGCGTGTGACAGACAGACAGATAACTGTGGAACAAGTTGTTTATTTTTGTTTTTTTTTGTTGTTGTTGTTCACCTTCTGTCCCTCTGTCAGGATCAGCCTGGTCACAAGCTCTCTGCCTGGCTCTGGCTTTCTTCTGGTTCTTGTTTGCACAGAATATGTTTTACTTTCAATATCCATTTCCTTATAATGAGAATCTGAAGGCCAACAATGAGTACGTTTTATGTGCTCAGACAATTTTTTTTCTGTTAATCTGTTCATTGGGACATTTAATTATTATCAGGCCTAGTAGCACAAGTTTGAACTCCCAACTGTTTATGAAACTGGGAAAGAAGAAAACCCAAGTTCAAGGCCTGCTTGGGGTACAGAAGAAGATGAAGTCCAGCTCCAAGATCCTACTGGGTTATTCTCTCAAAATGAAAAATCAAGAGATGGCTGAGTACACGTTGTTCTTCCAAAGTGGATATTTTATTTGCTTGCAAATAGCATAATTGTAGATCATATTTGGACTTCTATCTACCATCTTACAACTTGTTTTTATTTTGAAATTTAAAACTTCGTGTTCCCTTTTCTTGACCTTCTTAAGCTTACTTTCAATTCATTTTCCCTCCATGCTCTGTTGTCCATGCCTAGGTGCAGTGTTTCCCTCCATGCTCTGTTATCCATGCCTAGGCACAGTGTTTTGTGGGTGCTGTGTGGACTGCGGTGCATGCTCTCAGCTTACCCTTCTCCTTGACTCCAGCTCTGCCTTTCCCATCCTGTCTCTCATCCCTTTCAAACTGGCTGCTTGAATTTTATTTATAGTTAACACTACACAATTCATTTCCCTCTGAAGCCAAACAAAGAATCTTTTGTACAAGTAGGCAATGATGTCATAACTCAGCGTGTTATGTAAGCAATGATGTCATAACTCAGCGTGTTATGTAAGCAATGATGTCATAACTCAGCGTGTTATGTAAGCATTGCTATGCATACATGTTTTCTATAACCTGTACTTTTACTTAATAGTTTACTTCATGTTCTACCAATTGTCCACTTCTCCCTCTAATCTCTAATTATTTCCTAGTTAGTGTTCTATGTATGTGTGTGTGTGTGTGTGTGTGTGTGTGTGCCTGTTTGTCTATATATGCACCATGAGCATGCAGTGCCACACACGGAACCTAGAGGAGACAGTTCATCCCCTGGAATTGGAGTCATTGTCATCTGTGAGTCACCCAAGTGCTCTGCAAAAAGAGCAAGTGTCTTAAACCATTGAAAGCACTTCTCTCCAGTCCCTGATTTCCAGATAGCTAAATATATAGTATTTAGACATCTACAGTACATTCTTGTATATTACTGATTTATCATAAGAACAGGCTAAATTTTGCAGAGCCCGTCATCACTAGTGAACATTTGGTTTGCCTGCATCATCTGATATAATCTCGCATTCCGAACAGTGCAGCATGACTCAGCACAGCTAGCTTCCTCCATACCCAGGGCCCAATATGCTACCAACTGTAGCTCCCTCACCTTTGTCCAGAATTTATCCACAGCTGTTGAGTCTCAAAACCTTAAGCTGTTAATTGGCACAGATAATTGAAGTATCGGCACAAAGGTCTTCTAGAATACCAGCTTATGACTTAACAGTGATCAAGCCAATGGCACCCTCCATGGTGTGACCCTCTGCTCCTAACAGTGCACTGCATGCAAAGTCCAATGGCCGGAAATGTAGAGGCAAGAAACAGCGAGATGGCTTAGCCAGTGCATAGAGGAACTTGGCTGCGAGACTCACCGCCTTATAGTTTGATCCCCTGAGGCCTGGTGGTGGAGTAGAGAGCCAACCCCACATGTACAACCTTCCTAGCCCAGAAAACAAAGCAGTACATCTAATAAACAAGCTTTAAGAGAGAGCTCTGAGACTTAGCCACTTGTAAGAGCTGAGTATTTTCTTCTGTTACTCATCCCAGAGAAGCTCACAGGGCAGCTCTTGTTCCTAGTTTCCTCTTGCTCAGGGCAGATGGCCTGGAACAGCTCTCTGTTCCTGTCTGTCCTTCACTGATCTTCCTATGTCCTTTATGAGTCAAGCATTTCTTCTGAAAGTGTTAATAAATCTGCATTTTCAGAGTGTATAGGCCCAGTGGGTTCTTATTTAACTGACTTTTGCCTCTTTATCCACTATCTGTTGACTCCACAGCTTAATTCTGGATAAGATTTTCTAATATACACAGATTTTATTTGTTTATATTTCTTATATTCAACATTTGTTTTTCTCCAATGTATATAGTTTTGCTGTGTATATTTTTTTTGTAAAAGTTAATATTACATTCAGTTTAATGTAACTGAACAAGAGCTTCTCTGGGATGAGTAGCAGAAGAAAATACTCAGGTCTTACAAGTGGCTAAGTCTCAGAGCTCTCTCTAAAAGCTTGTTTATTAGATGTACTGCTTTATTTTCTGGGCTAGGAAGGTTGTACATGTGGGGTTGGCTCTCTACTCCACCACCAGGCCTCAGGGGATCAAGCTATAAGGCGGAGAGTCTCGCAGCCAAGTTCCTCTATGCACTGGCTAAGCCATCTCGATGTTTCTTATTTTGAAGCAGCCATCAGGCTTGCAACATAAAGCTACAAAAATAGAAAGGAAAGTTAGAAGCCATTTTTAAAACCCCACCTGACCTCCAAGATTGGATTAGTATTCTGTTTCCTACTCCTGTGAAAACCACTGTATAACTGGAGTTGGTTGGATGGACTTATAGATAAAAGGAAATTAAATTTCTACTCTAAAGTAAATAAAAAAATGTTCATATCTATACTTTAGAAGCCAAAAAGTTGAAAGAATTTAGAATTATATATTATAAAATTACATATTATATATTAGAATTATATATAGAAGGATTAAAATGTGAATGCTAACAGGGCTTATGTTGTTAGTGTAACAAATTAATTTAGCTTTAATCCTTCTGAAAACTAAGAAGAAACATAATATACTAATATTTTTAATGTATGTTGGAGCAGTAGAGATGACTCAATGGTTAAGAGGACTCAGTTTGGTTCTCAGATTACAACCATCTATAACTCCAGTTCCAGGGAGTGACTAGGTATCTCTAGCCTCCTCGGGTACCTACATTCATATGCATTTACTAATATGCGGACACACATGCCTATACATAATTTAAAATAAATAAAAATAAATCTTTAAAAGAAATGTATAAATATATGTTCTATACAAAATATTTCTTAACAATAACTACATTTATTCTTACAGCAACTTAACATTTTTTACAAAATGTTTACAAAATTTTGCAAAATTATTTTATTCAATTATCTTTTACTTATTTATCCTTACAAAAATAACAAGGTCTCTCACTTGTGAGTGTGTGTGTGTGTCTGTGTGTCTGTGTGTGTCTGTGTGTGTGTCCCTCTCTATCTCTTTGGCTCATACACCACAAACACACACACACACACACACATTTATAAATGAGTTTCTTCAAAGAGCTAAACAATTGAGAAGCACAGCAGTAGACTATTTGCCTTTCTGGAAGTTTAGCTGATGGAAAAAATATAACTCAGATTACATAAATTGCATATTCTTTTACAAATCTTTTAGTTCATAAAATTTATCATTCAAATCACAGAGCTTCTGAATAGGGAGCCACATTAAAGCAACTCAACAGGTTGTATTTGTATATTTGTGTTTTTGTGTATTTATACATATATGTAACAATAAAAACAAGAGAAAAAGAAGCCACCAGTTTGATTGGAGCTGACCAGAGGAAGAGGGAAGAGATGTGATCATATAATTTTGAATAATTTAATAAAAAACTTAAAATAGATATAAAAGATAATGCTCCCTAGTTATTTCACAGTAAAATAAAGATGCAAAAGCAACTAGTGAGTGTGCTGAGTAGGGTTTTCAGTTACTCGGAGCTAAAATAGTCGTACTTACTGAGTGTGCATATGCTCATCTCTGAACTGACAACTTTACAGTCATAATCTCATTTAACATTTAGACCACTGTTTAGTATGAAGTGACTCTCAGCCCCGCCAGTCATTCATCTGACTTGCGGTGCTCCCCGCCTGGGAATGCCTACTTCTTTGTAACAGCAGCCTGTGCAGTGCCAGGTGGAGCGCCTGAGGGCCAGCTAGCCATCTGCAGGCATGGTTTCTGTTGGCATCAGTATCACCAAGGAATTTACAAACCAACATTTTCACACTCAGCTGGTGATTCTGATACATTTTTCAAAGTATGTCTGTAGAGCAAATGATCTACAGGTACAAAGTAGAAGCTCCTAGTCTATCACATGCTACCCAAATTATAAAACAAAGCGACGTTGCATCATGACCACCATCAAAGACTTACAACCTATGTTTGTTTGGAATAGTTGCTGTGGTTTAACTGTGTCTCTTAGAAAGAATGTGTTAGAGATGTAACTATCAATAAACAGAGCTGGGAGTTTAAACAACCTATGGAGGATGTTTAAAATGTTCGCCAGCATGAGTGGCGTAACTTAGAGTGGGAAGAACTTAAGTTTCCTATCAACCTCCTGTTCTCTGATCTTCTCACCTTCTGCCATAGGATGGCACAGAGAAAGAAGGCCCTTGCTTGGGACTGTGCCTTGATATCGAAGTTCCCAGCCTCTGCAATATTGATAAAAAAAAAAAAAGAGGGACATGTTATTAATAAGATAGGTAAGCGACTATAAACCGAGGCTACCTCCAAGGTTCAAATCATTAAATCAAGGACAATCCTCAGGCCATTGCCATGATCCTCTGTAGCAAATACTGTTTGTATTTTATTCTTCATTTTTTCTTTCTTACTGTGGGCAATTTTCTTTCTTTCTATGTATGCATGTGTGTGTGTATGTGTGTACGCATACATACCTACGTATATAACAAAAAACAGAAAACATATATGCAATGTAATCAAAATTAAAATTAGCCGGGCATGGTGACGCATGCCTTTAATCCCAGCACTTGGGAGGCAGAGGCAGGCAAATTTCTAAGTTTGAGGCTAGCCTGGTCTACAGAGTGAGTTTCAGGACAGTCAGATCTACACAGAGAAACCCTGTCTCGAAAAAAAAAAATTAAAATTTCATGAAACAGAATTACTCTTTGATGTATATGATGTAGATTCATGTTTTGTCATCCTTTCATTTCTAAAAGACCTAATTATCATTTAGCATTTATAATTATTTATCAGTACTATCTAAGGATCTTCCTAATTGTTCCATCGCTGTGTTTCCTTTATGATGTTTTCTTCTTCTGTGGTCATCTCTATAACATATAGACTGGTTTATTTGCAAGTAGCTGCTTGTCTTAAAAAGGCTTTTTTTTTTCGGGGCAGGAGGATTAGTTTGCTCTATCACAGACCATCAACACTCAAATAAATCTTATAGTACAATTATACTGCTATATAAACTGTTGAAAATTGCACCTTTTCCTTTCCCAATTCTTTCTCATGTTTTAACGCTTGCTTTTTTTTTTTTTTTTTTTTTTTTTTTTTTTTTTTTTTTTTTCTAGGCTCGAGAGCTGCAGGCTCGGATATTGAAGCGAGTTCAGATGGAGCAGCCAGATGCAGTTCCTTCACAGAAACACTTCGCAGCTGAAATTTGTGCAGAGATTGCGAAACACTCCGCCGCTCAGCGAGACTATGAGAAAGCAATTACATTTTATAGAGAAGCCCTGGTTCATTGTGAAACAGACAGTAAGGTCAGTAGGGCTGTAACAAGGCTAAGTACCTTTATTCCAGGGACCATCTAATCGGCTCAGGTGGAGAAGTCTGATTAGATTATTAATAAAGAAGATTGGAAAATAAATGCAGCAAAAACAAATATGTTTATAAAAACAGTTGTTTCTGGAAAACTTTCAGCATGCACGTGGAGCTGGGAGTGGAAGTGCACGGTATAGTGCTGGTCTAGCCTGTGCCCAGCTCTGAGGTAAGTCTCCAGCAATGCAAAACCCAGTGGTGCCTTACATTGGAGGACGGCAGAGTGAAGTATTTGCCACCCAAGCACAAGGACCCGAGTTTGATACCTTGCGTTCACCGAGAAGCTGTAGGAAAAGCTGGGTGCAGCACCACACACTTCAGCCCAGCACTGGCCTGTCAGAGACAGCAGGAGGATCACAGGGCGGCTGCTGGACACTCAGCCTCTCTGGATGGCTGAGCTCTGGATTTAGTCAAAGACCCTGTCTCAAAACATGTGATGGAAAGTGACAGGGTACTGCACCTGATGTTGACCTCGCGCACACGCGCGCGCGCGCACACACACACACACACACACACAGATCCACTCACAAGCATACACAATTTGTAGTGGAATAAGTAATGTTAACCAAATCTGCAATTTCCTTACCTTCATAGTCAGTTTAAAGCTGTTTTTTAGTCCCCTCCTAGGCATAGGAGGTTGGACTTAGTTAGATGAGTACATACACTCCAGCATCTGTATGTCAGTGGCACCTTGGTGCTGGGACTGTGAAAGGGACATTAGTGACTCCCATCACTGATGGCATACCTTTTGCTAAGGCATCCACAAGCAGACTCCTTCTCAGTGGTGGCTAAGAGAGTTGAAGCACTGGTTGTGCTCAGAGAAGCTTGTCTTAGCAATTGTCTACCTAGCTGCACCTTTCTCATTTTACTAATGAGAAAACATGTTTAGAGTTTGCCCTGCTCCTTTCACAGGAGTTTGTACTGAAATCCTGTATGCTGCTTTAAAATCAGCAATACCTTTTGTTTGTATTTATCAAGTGAGTTATCACCTGCCTTTTGTCTTTTCCTGAAGAGTTAGTAGTGATATACGCACCTGTCGTTCATGTTGTCTTTTGTACATGGCACTTTTATTGCGGTAACTTTTAGACAAATGAAGATTAATGTCATGCAAACATTTGCTCATTTTATTTTGAAGCCAGTTTATAACTACTCTTGATTTTGCTGCCTAGATAATGTTGGAACTGGCGCAGTTATACCTGGCCCAAGAAGACCTTGACGCCTCCCTGCGACACTGTGCGCTGCTTCTCCAGAGGGACCAGGACAATGAACCTGCCACCATGGTCAGTCTATAGTCCTCTGCTGCGCAGGCAGTTGAGTTTTATTTTCTGTGAGGCATGTTCATATTTTTTCCATAGAACTGTTATTAGATAATGAGGTCTTGCTCTTACTTGCTTTTGGAAGAATAGCATGTTTCTATCATGGGCACGTCTACCAATAAAAAGCAAAGATCATTAGCCATGAAGGAACAGGAGTGATAACAAGTCCAGATTACACCTTGCTTTCTTTTGTTTCTGCCCAAGGGGTGCGTGGGACAGGTGTAGTTCTGTGGTCAGCCTTCACATGGTTTGGTAAATCCTAGCTTTGACATACTTACACAGACATTCTGGACTAATATGTCAGCAGAACTTCTGGACTCACGGGGAGCAAGGACAAAGCCTCATTGTGTCACTGTGCCAATCTCGATGGCCTGTTTCACAGTTTTGTTTTTGTTGTTGTTGTTGTTGTTGGTGGTGGTGGTGGTGGTGGTGGTGGTGTTTTTCCTACATGGATTGAAGCTTCTTTCAGCTTTTAAATATCTTGTTCGGGTGACATTGCACACAGCTCATTTAAGCTCACCATTACAACTAAGTAGACCAAAAGGCATCTTGCTTTAAAACACATGGGAAAATCCCAGCAGGTCTTCCATGTTTTACATTTAAGATATGTAGGACTTAAGTTTATTTTCATCCCTTTCACGGTCACTTTAGTTTCTCTAGAGTCGCACAATGGAATACTAAGCACCTCTCATATGGTTTCTAAAGACTATGTTCCTCATTTGTATGTATGTGTAAAGGGACTAGCGGTGTGCGCCTCCTCAGTGCAGTGCCTAGTTCAGAGGCATGGCGTCTCTCTAGAGCTTGTGAGCTGCACCTTGTGGGTGCTGGGAGTTGAACTTGGGTCCTCTGCAAGAGCAGTGCACTCTTGTAAACACTGAGCTGTCTCTGCAGGCCTTCACATTTGTTTTTACACCACTACTTGAAACATTTAGGGCTGAAAATTGTGAGCAGAGCGTCCGATTTGCATGCTTGATTAATTTTTCACTGTTTTTCATAAATATTATTGTAGTGCTAAATCTTCAATAAAAGAATATACTTTGTAGAAATGTACAGTGCTGTTTTTAGACCCTGCCTATCTTTACAGTTGATGGCCGACCTCATGTTCAGAAAGCAAGACTATGAACAAGCAGTGTATCATCTGCAGCAGCTTTTAGACCGGAAACCAGGTACATACACACTGACTAATTCCTCAGATCTAATCGTCTTCTTGTCTCCTTAGGCTGTGTTTGTTTTGCTTTTTTATCTTGGAAGTTGTTGGGGAAGGAGCAGTGGATTGACTCTGACTCTGCTAATGCCACACTTGGGTCTAAGTCATTCAAGTGATTTTCAGGAAAGAACCCCACTGTCTATTGGTCTCCTGGTGAACTGTGAGCGAAGCCTGCATGGACTGGCCTGCAATCCCCTGTGTTACTTCAGTGACTTCAGCACCCCAGCTGTCTCCTCAGACTTCTAGCACCGCTGCCACCTCCCTTCCCCTCACCTGAATCCTTACACACCAAATTGAGAGAGCCCCCCACTCCCAGGCCTCAACACTACACTCCAACCTCATCCTTTCTACGTCTGATTCCTCTGGCCCTGGCTTTTCCCTGTGTGCACTGTACACAGCCCCATGGCCACCAAAGAGCTTGACTCTGTGGTTTCTTCTCTCTGGTATCAGTTTCCTTGATCAGCACAGAGCCCTGCAGTGAGAACTCACAGACACAAATTACATCATGTTCTCCTACACACTTTGCCCAGGCCACCATTGTTTGCCCTCATTTCAATTTCCCATATCAAACTGGGTTTTTATTCTATCTCACTGTTCCTGTTTCTTAAGGAGGAATGATCTAGTCTTTCTTGCTATGTATTCTTTAAAGTACAGACTTTTCTTCCCTCACGAGTAGGTTTAAGCTGTCCTTGACCACCTTGCCCTCACATGTTAGAGTTTCTGGGAGAGAAGCTCTCTTGTGTCACGTGGGTTTCCTCTCACGTAGGTTTCCATTACTCAGGAGCGGCATTTCCTGCAAACAGCTGATTGTTGATTGAATTAGTCCACCTGCTGCTTTGGGGCTTTTGTATACAAGTATGCTTTTTTTTTCTACAAGTATGTATTAATTGTGTGACGTAAGAGGTTTCATTATGGCATTTTTATATGAATACAGTGTGAATTCATCATTCTCATTCTACTAACCTCTTCTGCCCTTCCCCATCTCCCTAACACCCTGCCTCTCCAGACAGCACCATTTTTACTTTCATGATTTTTAAAACATGAGTTTCAATGCTTGTGTGTGTCAGAAAAAATGGGGATCGGTGGTGGAGGGGACGTTGTGGATACCAGAGGACAACACTGAGCATTAGTCTCAATAAGCTGCCCATCTCTTTAAGACGCGTTGTTTCACTGGGCGGGAATTCATGGATCAGGCTAACATGACAGGCCGGCAGGGCTAGGCATCCTCCTGTCTGTCTCCCTAGCACTGGGCTTGTGGGCTTATGCCATCACCTGTTACAATTTTACATGGGTTTTCGAGCTGTGAGACAACACTCTGTACCCTACTTATGTGTCTTTTTTAAAATCTATTCATAATTTCAATGTAAGAACATTGTGCTTCAGCAGTACTGAAAGACATGAATCCACACCCCCGAGGCTTGGTGCAGATTTTCTTCCAATCTTGCCTGTTACATATTTTGTCTTCCTTCTTTCTCACCATGTATTCTAAAATATACTACCCTTGAGGGTGCATTGAGGACCTTGCTTTCTGCTTGGCCCAGGACTACAAAGGTCCTAGATCCAGAATGGTCCATGCTAAAGAAATTTCCAACTGAAAGTGGGATGAGCTGATCACCCTAACCCATATATCACACTGTCAAAAATAGCTCTTTGTTACTTTTTAGTATTTGCTAATACACACATGAATATATACCATCTGTATATTTGTCTTCTCTGTTACTGTGTACTTTTCAAAGTCAGTAATAGCGTGCTCCTTTTAAATCCCTGATAGACACAGGCCAGTCACATAGTGCGGAATCAATGATTATTGATTGACTGGATCTGCGGGTGACAGAGTAGTCAGGCAGGAGAGCTCTATTCTAACTGCTCATGTCTTTCTACTCAGATAGCAGTGAGGTTTTCAGAGGACAACAGGGACTGTTGAGAGAGTATTGGAACTTTGAGAAAAGAGAAGGAAATTTGCAAAGAAAATTTGAATGAGTGAATTCATTAGAGAATACATTGCTTGTATCAGTCATCCAGTAGTCAATGAGAGGATTGTTGTCAGTTCTTAACCTTGGTACAGTTTAGTTAAAATTTTGTGCCCATGACCCTTTTCTCTCATAATGTATGTTTTATTCCTGATAGGCCTTTACCTACTTATCTACCCATTTATTTTGTGTCATTCCTTCTAAAACACACAGTGATTTTATGTGTGCATTGTTGATCATGTCCAGTAGCATAACTTAAATTGTGGCTGTATTTAGCTTATTTTAGGAATGTACTGGTTAGGAGCTAGAGCAGTGATGTAGTTGTTAAGGACATTTGGTTCCCAGAAACCCAGGTCACATAGCTAACCACCTGTAAGTCCAGTTCCAGGAAATCCAATGCCTCTGTCCTGGAAGACGCCTGCCTTGTGTACACACAAACACACCGTTAAAAAATGTTTAAGAAAAGAAGTGCACTGTCCAGTTTTATTTGTACTTGAAAATTCCAGTTATATCTGCTCTCAACATATTGTACCTTGTCTCAAATTTTTCCAATCATGTTGAGTTTTCTCCTTTTTGTAGTAATTAATTAACAAGTACCCTAGTTCTGTCTGCGTAGTTGCTAAATAGCTCAGTCAGTCTGTCATCTTCTTCTGACCCACTGCCACAGTTAATCCCCTTGTCACCTCTCCTGTGCTTCCAGCCCTGGGCACCTGCTGCTGCTGGAGATCACGTCATCAGATCAGTATTCAAACCCACGAGCTATCCCTTTGCTCAGAGTAGGTTCACGCTTCAGAGTGAAGCCTACGGTTGTAGCATGATTTTAATAATGCCATGGCCTGGTTAGCCCTCTGCTTATATCTTCATTTCGCTTCCTGTTCTTCAGTAGCATTGAGGTTGCCATGCACCCAGGGCTGCACCCTGCTTGCTTGTGTGCATGCTATCAGCTACTGGGAATACTTCTGTCAGCCTGGCAGTGTCTGGCCCCATCCCAGGCACTGCTCAAAGGTCAGCTTTTTGAGGAAAGCACCTATGGCCTCTCTGGTGCTTTGTATTTCTGCAGCCCTGGACTCCTGGACTCTGCATCTCCTACGCACCCCTTGGGCAGAAACAGAAGGGAAAGCAAAGTGTAATCTGTATTGGTTGTCACTCCTGAACCTGTGTGGCTAAGGATCTTTGCTTTTTATTGGTAAATGTGTGCATATTAGAACTATGTCTTGTGATATCTGCCCATCAATAAGACTGTACCAGCTATTTTTTACCATATGATATATTGCCATTTTCAAAAATGAAAACACTTCATTCTCCAAATGCGATGGCTAATGGAAAGAAAATGTAGTCTCTCTGTGATCATTATTGCCTTGAACTAATGATGAATATATTTCATCAGTACTAGATGGAATTTTTCAAGAAAATGTCTTCACAGTGTTGAATATAGATATTTCAAAATATGCCTCACATATTTGCAATAACATACAAAAATTTTGGCCAGATGCTTTAATATTGAGTCCTTGCTTAGTTCAGTTCTACTTTTAGCCTCTTTGGCTTTTTGGTGGATTATGCAGCCTACTGTCCAAAGACCTAAAGGTGTAAGTGCAGCTAACCACACTGGGAGTTTATAAATCACATTCATGCCTTCATTTGATTTAATTGAATGGTCACAGAACTATCCATATGTCTATTACAGAGGATGGCTGAATGTGATATACATATAAAACATTAATTACTTGAAAATGTAAGCAAACTCTTAACATGACAACGGGATGAACTCTGAAGACAAGCCAGACACATGGCCAAATGCCGTGGGATATCCCGTCAGCCACCTGGACATCATAAGAATCATAGAAGCAGAGAGCAAAATGGAAAGAGGTGGAAGAGACTAAGGTGCAGAGTTTCCATTTAGAAAGGTTACATAAGCTCTGGGATGGATGGATGGATGGATGACCACAGCTTACACAACAATGTGAACATACCCAATGCCACTGAAGTGTATCCTTAGAAATGATTGATATTACAATCATTTTAAGAAAAATGAGTCATTTTTCACATACAGATAGTGTACTTGTCTTCACAGTGATAAAAGACAAGGCCAATTTTGAATTCCCTTTCCTTGTAGTGATACTAAAAGGCAGAATAAACAAAATATACAGACTCAAAATTAGGTTGAGAGAGAGCAGGATTTGGTTGTTTTCACTTATATAACTGAATAGAAGCAAACCTTCCAAAGTTCTTTTCCTAATTTTTTATTCTGATAAAATGTATAACATAAAAATTACCATATGACCCATCTCTAAGCATAGTTCAGTGGCATTAGGTATGTTGACATTGTTGTGCAAGTCGTGGTGATCCATCCATCCCAAGCCTTATGCAACACTTCTAAACTAACTCTGTACCTCAGTTCCCTTCCACCTCTGAACATTTTACTTTCTGCTTCTATGATTCTCAGCAAGTCCAGGTGGCTGACGGGATATCCCACAGCATTTGGCCATGTGTCTGGCCTAAGTCGCCTAGCATAGTCTTCAGAGTTCATCCCGTTGTCATGTTAAAAGTTTGCTTAAATTTTCGAGTCACTAATGTTTTATATGTGCATATATCACATTCAGCTGTCCTCTATAGTAGACGTATGGGTAGTCCCCCGCCCATCCTGATTATTGTGAATAGCACTACTGTGAATATTTGCACAGATGTCTCCCTGAGTCCTTATTCGTTGCTCTAGGCAGGGCCTCATAATGTCCTGATACATCAGGTAATACAATGTCTTCATTTTTTAAAATTAGAATGGAGAATAATTTGTTCTGAAAATAGGGCTATGTTTGTTTGCTCATGAAGATACTTTAATCCTGTGAATTTACACCAAGTTAGTCCTCACAGTAGTATGTGTAAGAATTTTAACAAATTCTCTATGAGTTCTGTGATATTGAAACACAAGAGCCCTAAGACCTAAAAACAAACTCCCAGAGAAATTAACTATTCATGTGATAGTCTGTAGGGCAGCTGTTAAAAATCAAAGCATTAAAGGCCACTTAATAACAATTAAGTATTTATTGTTTAGTGTTGAATCAAAGCCCTAAGTGTCGGCCAAATTTCATTTACAAATAGTTGGCTATTAGTCATGCATACGTGACTTTACTCATCTCTTGAATGGGTCATTTTTCTCCTCCACACATGATTCTGTACATTTTTTTCCTTCTTTTGGTGTTCATGAATCATTATTAAAATCATGCTCGAATCCAAGTACATTACTAATAAGGGAAAAGTAGCAGGAACTTAGAAGAAAGTTACTGTGGAGCCAGAGAACTGGACATGCTGTTATCTGTAGGAAACAGATGCAAGAAGATTAAAATCCTGAGGCTGCAGTACGATCAGCCAAGTCTAGTCTTTAGCATTCACACATGTTAAACAAGTTCTGGGATAAAACTTGTGATTGCTTACCTCAGGCACAGTCCAGCACGTCCACTACCATACTTCATCTGCAGTAAGTATGAAAAGCATCTCAGGAACAACTGTCAATCGATCTTCCTGGATTTCAGAGTCTAGATGCCTCAGATGAAAAGCATTTCTAGAAGGCTTGGCCCTAGGAAAATCGAAAAGTCATCAGATGTGCCTGGACTGTGTTCTCTCCCACAGTGGCTGCCCCAGTGAAGCAGGCATCATTTCACAGGTGATCCAGGCTGTACACTTCCTTAGGAATGAATTACACATGAAGTAGTCCTTTGGTCATATCTGTTTCATTTGAAGTAAGCTGTACATTAATGAAGAAGAACCATCAGAACAAATGTTTTAACGTGTGATCTATACCTGAAGTATTGCTTCTTTCTAGATAATTTTATGACTTTGTCCCGTTTGATTGATCTCCTGAGAAGATGTGGGAAACTTGAGGATGTTCCGAGATTTTTCTTGATGGCTGAGAAACACAACTCCAGAACAAAATTGGAGCCAGGATTTCAGTACTGTAAAGGATTACATTTTTGGTAAATCTATTGGCAAATAAATCCTACATTATAATGATTTTCTCCCCTCGTGCAGAAAGTAGAAAAGGCTTTTTATCATATTTTTAAAAACTGCACCTTGAAGTGTTTTAATTGCTTTATTTATGAAACATATTATAATTTAGTATAAAATGTGTAATTAGTAATTGAATTTTTTTTCAATCAATAAGGTATACTGGAGAACCAAATGATGCCCTTCGACATTTTAATAAAGCTCGGAAAGATAGTGACTGGGGTCAGAATGCACTTTATAATATGATAGAAATCTGCCTAAATCCAGACAATGAAACTATTGGAGGTGAAGTGTTTGAAAACCTGAATGGAGACCTGGGGTGAGTAGCATTTTACACAGTTCTTTAGGAACAGTTTTTAAAACATACATTGGGGAAAATACGCAGGAAAGCACAAGAAAGTCACCTTCTAGCATAATGCTGAGGGAAAAATGGATTGAATATTGTATGAATATATTTATGCTTAATATATATACAGAGAGACTAATGATTCTCCATCTCAGTGTGCTTGTGTGAACACGAGTAGCTTCCATAGATTCACAGATTTGAATCTTTGCTCCCCAGTTGGTAGAACTGTTTGGGAAGTGTCTTAGTCAGGGTTTCTATTCCTAGACAAAACATCATGACCCAGAAACAAGCTGGGGAGGAAAGGGTTTATTCAGCTTACACTTCCCTGTTGCTGCTCATCACCAAAGGAAGTAAAGACTGGAACTCAAGCAAGTCAGGAAGCAGGAGCTGATGCAGAGGCCATGGAGGGATGTTCTTTACTGGCTTGCCTCCCCCGGCTTGCTAGGCCTGCTCTTTTATAGAACCCAAGACTATCAGCCCAGGGATGGCACCACCCAAAAGGGGCCCTCCCTGCTTGATCACTAATTGAGAAAATGCCCCACAGCTGGATCTCATGGAGGCACTTCCCCAAATGAAACTCCTTTCTCTGTGATAACTCCAGCTGTGTCAATTTAACACAAAATTCGCCAGTACAGGAAGGGTTATATGGTCTGGCCTTGCTGGAGGAAGTATGTCACTCAGGGGGGGCTTTGTGGTTTTAAAAAGCCTGGGAAAGTCCCAGAGCTCCCTCTCGGCTCGGCCCTATGGTTGTGAAACAATATGTGAGGTCTCAGCTTACCTTTGCTGTGTCATCACAGACTTTAACACTCTGAAAAACATAAGCCAAATTAAACAGCTTATTTTTTTAAGTTGTCCTGGCCATGGTGTTTTATCACAACAATAAAAAAATAACTAAAACAATTAGGCATGAAATGTTTTCCATTTCCTAAATCATAATAAATGGATTACAAAGGTATTTCCCTAATTACTCTGTCAAAAATAAAATAAATTGCAGAGTCTGAAAAGCATAATACAGACTATCCACATAATATTAGCAATGGCTGACACTTGGGAGATGCCTCAGTAGACAGAGTGCTTGTCCCACAAGTATGAGTACTTGAGTTCAAATCTCCGAGCCTACATAAATGGTCTGTGGGCTTGGTGGCTGGTCTGTCACTCAGTGGCCAGAGACAGAGGCTCTGCACAGCAAGGTGACTTGGTAGACAGCTGTAAAGGCAAACTCTGGGCATGAGAGAGCCTACCTTAACAAATACAGTAGAGTGATTGAAGAATGTTCCTGATGTCAGCCTTAGGCTTCCAATTGAGCACATGCAAAATGTATGCATACACACATGCACAGCCACACAAAACCAAAATGAAGACAAGGGTAAGAGTGCCAACCTAATACAACAAAGTAGCTTTATGCCAGCCCTATGCTCTGCTCTTTTTTGGTTTTTTGAGACAGGGTTTCTCTGTGCAGCACTGGCTGTCCTGGAACTCACTCTGTAGACCAGGCTGGCCTCGAACTCAGAAATCCGCCTGCCTCTGCCTCACAAGTGCTGGGATTAAAGGCGTGCGCCATCACTGCCTGGTGATCTGTTCTTTATACATAACTCTAACTGGCTTTCTGCAACAGCATTGTGAAGTAAGCTCAGAGTTCCTTATCTGAGAAAAGATAGAACAAGGCACAGATAAAGTGCTAGCAGACCCCACAGTTCTTCAGTGTTCACTGTGGGTTACTGCTGGAAAATGGTGCCATCCCCTCAAGCTGTGTCTGTTGTTCCTCTCCCAGAAGAAGTGAGCATAGATGAAGATTCAAAGGGTGTGTAACAGGCAGTGATTGCCTTTCATTAGCATGTGATCCATTTTTAATGCTAGCTGCTCTGAGGCCATTCAGTTGCCACACCACAAATAGTGATCTGAAAGGGTGCTCTTGTTCCGTGCTGCAGGAGGGCACAGGCATGCAGTGCATAGCTGTCAGCAGATGGTGCAAGGAGTGGAGGGACATTGGAACAAGGAAGAACAAACCTCAAGATTGGATTAGCGAGACCAGTGAAACTCAAGTAGAGAAATGACCCGTGTGTTTTAGGAAGGTTAAGATAATATACTATTTTATACCTTTGGACGCTTCAACTAAATACTTGGAAATACAAACTAGAACTCCGGGGAGGAGCTGCTAGTACTCATAGAGATAATGGGAGACACCTGAAAGAGTTGGATCTGTGTGAAGAGCCTCTTTGCAAGTTGTTATATGTAACCACAGGAAACAGACTAGATTTGGGGCATGCTAAGGCTAGAGCTCTCAAGGTCAAAAATGAAAATCAAATTGTACAATCATGAAAGCCAAAGCATACACACAAATGGTGTGTAACAAGCAGTGGCTACCTTTCAACAGAGAATATGGCAAGATCAAAAGGTGTTTGCAGTAAGATTAAAATCACTAGGGCCTGTGCCAGATGACCCAGTGGTTAAGAAAAGCAGATCTGAGATTGGTTTATTACCCACATTGGTTGGCTCACAACTGCCTATAACTCTAGCTCCATGGGGACATCTATCACTCTGCACTGTAGGGAACTTGCTATCAAATATTTGAATTTTTACTATGCCTGAAATTTGCTATCTTATATCGCATGTAGTTTCCTCTCTAAGTGTCTTGTGTAACAAGATAAAGGAAAGAGATTTTGTATGTTTGATAAACTTAGACTCAAATGAGTGTTTTCTATTTGTGATCTTTGAGAAATGATTCTACTTTCTGACTCTCAGTCTTCCAAAATTGGAAGGTATATACACCATACACACCATATACAGAAGAAACATACACTGAAGGAGATCCTACAGCGTCTGGCCCCTTTCTTCTCTTTCCTCGTCTCTTGTCTGTTCTAAGCATTGAACACTATTGGACAGTATCATGAGTCTCCTTAGAATTTTTCTTCCTTTTTGTGGAGCTAGGCACTGAACCCAGGACATCACCTACACTAGCCTATGAAGAGTATATTTTTAATTCTGGTTAGATGTTAGCTAACGTTAACATGTTCACCATGTAGAGATACTGTCTACTTTTCATTTTACCGTGACTTGGGATTTAATGGTGTCTTACTGAGGACATACTGATTTGGTTAAGATTCACTTACGCCACATCCTTGGTATTGGAAGAGTGAGAACACTGATCCTCACGGGAAGTCTTTAATGAATGATAAAAAGGAGCTGCTGCCTTGAGGGACAGACACATGCTGTTTATCCTTCCTGTCCACAGCACTTCCCCTGAGAAGCAGGAGTCTGTGCAGTTAGCAGTGAGGACAGCAGAAAAGCTCCTTAAGGAACTGAAGCCTCAGACCGTCCAGGGCCGCCTGCAACTCCGCATAATGGAAAACTGCTGCTTGATGGCCACCAAGCAGAAGTCCAGTGTGGAGCAGGCACTGAACACCTTCACCGAAATCGCAGCCTCCGAGGTCAGTGGTGTCCCTTCTCGGCTTTGTCTGCCTCATCCTGGTAAGACCAAGTGCTGTTTTGGATGACTGACTGGTTCCTGCACATGGCCTAATAGCTTACTTAGTGAAAAAGTAGACACCTACTCTGCATAACCTTACATGGTGGGCCATCCACTGTGCTGTGTTATTAGGTGTTATTCTCTGAGGGAACATGGAAATATTCTACAGAAAAGAAATTCTTCAGAAGAGAACAAACAAGATAGTTCTGAAGAGAAGAGCTTTGTAGTCTGGAGGCTTTTCATGCTGGAGGTGTGGCGGAGGCTAACTTCCTGAAGGGAAGGCTTGGCTGCCCACACAGCTCACCTTCTCACCCAGGTGTGCTCAGCATTGCTCCAGCTCAAGAACTAAGTGGGATCAGGACTGGCAGTGTGGGACTCAGTAATGCAAAGGATGGTTTCTCTTCAGCAACACTGAAGTGACCTCTGGAAGCTTTTTATTGTCGTTATTTCCGTTTCCTTTTCTGCTCCACTCAAATCCGGTCCCTCCTGAGTGTTCAGTTAAGCCTTCCTGTACACAATACTACTAAAAATGGATCGTCCCAGTCAGTAATACCTACTTCTAACCACCATCACTGATCTGTCCGCCCTTCTACTTACCGAGCAATGCTCGAGGTCACTGAAAACTCACAATATGTGCCTCTTAAAGGATATTAAAAGTGTCTCTACTTTGTTTGACTTGGAGGTAACAGTGGTAGATAGGCCTCCACTCTGGCCATGCTCCCATTTCCCATTTTTCAGGACCCTAAGGAAGAGTAAACTGTCGGGAATTTGTACAGAGCTGCCTTAGGTGGCAGCTTCAGCTCACTGTAAGCCACTAGGGGACAAAACAGCAAGCTAAGCACTAAGAGGGTGTTCTCAGAAGTATTGCCCTCATACCCTGTAAGATGGAATGGGGACAGAGGGAGATATGCCTTGCAGGATTGCTACAGCTCCCTTCTCAGAGAAAGAGTGTGATATTGTTAAGGTCATGTCTGGCTCAAAACTCAGGAAAAGATGTTTATGAAACTCAATTAAATGAAGTGCTGATTTGTATATATTTTCTCATGAAAAATAAATTACAAGATATTAAAATAGTCTAAAGAACTGTTATGTGATGTTAAATGATTCACTCAATAAAGGGAAAGAATTATCATTTGGTAACATAAGAAATCCAATGAAGTAAATCAGGGCTCTTTAGTAAATTTGTGTATTATAGGTCAAATATAGCTTTTAGAAATATTGCTATAGATTTTATAAGATGCTCTTATACAGCTTAAATTTTAGAACATTACTCTTAGGAGGTTGTTAAGTTTATTGTTCCCATTTTAAAGATGAGCAATGTAAGTTCAAAGTCAGCAAAGGTGTTATCTTATGTACTTTTTAAATTAGGTCATTTATTTGCTTTACATCCAGATCTCAGCTTCCCCTCCTCTCTTAACCCCCCTCCACCCCCTCCTCCCTTTCTCCTCAGAAAAAGGCAGGCCATCCATGGATATCAACCAGTCTTGGCATATCAAGTCACAGTAAAACAAGCAAACATATATTCAAGATAATGCAGCCCAATTTTACTAAAAGAAAGAAATGATCCACAGTTTACCTGTGGGTGGGCGGGACGGGGCACTTAGCCATCCTTTGAGCAGGAGCATGTTCTTCTGCTGAGCCTAGGCAAGGCAGCCCAGTTTGGGGAAAGGTATTCAGAGGCAGGCAATGTAGTCAGCCCCTGCTCCTGCTGTTAGGAGTCCTACATGGAAGACCCAGCTACACAACTGTTACATACATGTAGAAGGCCTAGCTCCGGCACATGCACACTCTCCGGTTAGCGGTTCAGACCCTGTGGGCCCCTAGAGCCCAGGTTTAGTTGATTCTGACGGTTTGCATTGGTGTCCTTGACTCCTCTGGCTCTTTGACTCCTTCTTCCCACTCTTCTACAGGATTCCCCAAGCTCCACCTACTGTTTGGCTGTGGGTCTCTGCATCTGTTTCCATCAGTTGCTGGGTGAAGCCTCTCTGATGAGAGTTATGCTAGGCTCCTGTCTGCAAGTAGAGTGTCATTAACAGTGTCGGGGTGGCCTCCCTCCCATGGCATGGGTCTCAAGCTCGGCCAGTCATTGCTTAGACCTTCCCTCAGCCTCTGCTCCACCTCTTATTCTTGCACATATTGTAGGCAGGAAAGATTTGGGGTCTAAGTTTTGTGGTTCTGTTGGTGTCCTAGTCCCTCCATTGGAGGTCTTGCCTGGTTACAGGAGGTGGCTATTTCAAGGTCCATATCCCTCATTGCTAGGAGTCTTAGCTAGGGTCACCCTCCTAGATTCCTGGAAGTTTCCATTGTGTTAGATTTCTAGATGCCCCCACCTATTCCATTTTTTTTCACTCAGTAGTCTCTCCCTCAGCCCTCCCCACCCTGATACCACCTGTTCTCATGTCCAACCCCTCCCCTCCCCCGCCCCCTCTCTCCACCCACCCCCGGTTTCCCCTTCTCAATGAGATTCAAGTGTTTCCCTTAGGCCTTCCTTGTTACTTGGCCTCTTTGAATCTGTGGATTTTACTTTTTATAAAGAAATATATGTATATTGTTTCTGTGGTGTGTTTTTTGGGATTAAAGGCGTATGCCACCATGCCCAGCTTGTGTGCTTTTTAAAAAGAAAAATGAGAATGGGACTCCCCAGAATTGGCATTCTGTAACAGATTGATGTCAGCTACTGAAAGAAGAAAAATGGAATGTTCATGTAAGTCTAAAAAATTGTAAAGATACAATTTGCAGCTAGGTGTCACAGCCACCAACTGCTGTGAGGTGGCATTGTATCATATAGTTAGGAGTTATAGCTAGAAAATCCATGATTCCTACTGTATGTTTAAGAGAAATAAAAGCCAGTCACGGCTAACAGCACTGCGGCTCCTTCCTAGAAAGCCTGAGCAAGGTTTCCCATGGAGACGCTTGTCTGTGCTGCTCAGACAACATCCTCCGTGGGTTCACGAGCCACGTCAGCCTAGTGATGATGGTGGGGGAGCACTGTGCATGTGTGGCCTCTTTTTCCACTTAACTCATAGATTGAATCTATTTAATACGATGAATATTCGTTAAGCGGCCAGCATCTATTCAGTATAGCGGGAATCCGTAGGTAATGTATCCGTCCCTTCACATTTCTTATAATCTTCAGAAAAATGTAGTTAAGTGTACTGAACAAAATAGTTGCTGAATCAAAGAAAATGCTTTCTATTCTCCCCTGGACTTGCAAATGAAAGTACTATATATAAGTGATGCTCTAAACCTTAGACTCAGACTCAGCATGGTCAGCAAAGTGCCCTGAGAACCTCTGCACATGAGTAGAGCAGTCGAAGCAGGTGGGACAGCGCAGCAATGGCCTAGTACACCCGCCATGCACTGCTTCCTCCATGCCTTCTGGGCACGTACCCCTGAGTGACGGAGAGTCTGAGGAGATTGAGAGACTCTTGAAAGGAAGCTGGGATTCTAGAAACAGGTGTGATTCAAGATCTAGGGAAATTGTCACGTTTTACAAATAAGTGGGCAAAGTGTTTCAGAGAGGGAAGGGGAAAATACAGATCCATAAAGGCAGAGAGCCATGTCTAATACAAAACACTGTGTCACCAGAGATTGTGCCAGAGGGCATAGAGGAGACATGCATGCTGCTATAGGCCCGTGCTCCTACCCAGCTTAATCTTCTGGCACCTCTTGAGCCATTCACAGAGATTAGAAGGGCTCTTCATTGGCCACCTCTGACGCTTGTCCTCTGCAGTGACTGAGAGTAAAAGAACTGTGCTCCTAGGCCATACCAGGAAAGTGCAACGTCCACACTGAAGCTCATGATGGCCTGATGGCCTAGTGCTGAGAGTCAAACTGTTCTCAGGTTCAGAAAGTTTTCACTTCTGGAGATTAGGGAGATGGCTCTGTGGTAAAATGCTTGTCAAACAAGCATGAGCTCAGATTGCCCAATACCCACGTCAAACGTCAGAAGCAGAGATGCTCTTGGGAGGCTGAAGTAGGCAGACCCTGGAGTTATTGACCAGCCAGTCTTAGCCAAATTACTGCACTCCACGTTCGGTAGTGACCCAGAAAATAAGATTTGGAAACTGAGAAAGAAACCTGGCATCTGCCTTTGAATTCCATTCACACAGACAGATAAACAAACCTACACAAAGACAGACAGACAGACAGACAGACAGACACACACACACACACACACACACATGAAAATGTTTGCTTATCCAAGCTATGAGAGCTGGTTCGTCCTACTCAGACTGCAGGCTGTAAAATCAAAGACTTATCTTAACTCTCCCACATGGACATCTTTATTCATGTGAATATGCAGGACTCATCTCTTCTGAGATCCTTTTAGGGCCAGTTGACAGATACATAATGGGCCACCATGATCTGCCATGTCCTATCACAGTGGGTACCTGTGAGTAGGGTGAGGTTTTATAAGTTAGCACAGCCCACTTATCTCTTCAAAAAAGACTACAACTTGATTGGATTTGGTAATCAAATAAAACTCCCTTGCTATTCCTCCTTATTTGTGTAAACAAGCTATATTTTGAAAATAAAATGAGAAGCCAAGTTGGTGCACACTTTTAATCCCAGCATTAGGGAGGCAAAGGCAGGTGGATCTCTGAGTTCAAGGCCAGCCTGGTCTACAGAGTGAGTTCCAGGACAGCCAGGGCTATGTAGAGACCTTGTGTCAAAAAGAGGATGATGATGAAGATGATGATGATGGTGATGGAGGAGGAGGCAGATGAAGAGGAGGAGAAGGGGGGAGAAAAGAAGAGAAAAGAAGAAGAAAAGAGGAGGAGGAGAAGAGAAGAGAGGAGAGAGAGAGAAAAGAAAAGACCAAAGAACATTAGAGACAAGAAAGTACCCTCCTATTTCCATTAGTCTCCAATGCTTTGCTGTCTTCCAGTTTCCAGCCAAGCTCGGGCTTGGGCGTGAACAGATGATAGTTTCATATTCCTTTCTGGATATTTGCCATTATTTCCTCAAATCTGTAGACGTACAGACAGGCAGTGTTATAGCCACAGCATTGCAATTTCTTATCATACTTCTGATTCAAGACGTTAAGCTTAAAGATCCTCCTCCAGACACTGTCCTAATCCCTCTGCAAAGCTTAGTCAGGAACTAGGTACACTGTGGCTTAAGTCCGTTCTCTTGGCAGGTTCTCATGGCCTCCATTGTATGTCAGTTCTGGCTAACCTCTTGGCTTTACAGAAGACAGACTTTCAGGGGCTTTACTCTGTCTAAGGACATATTGTGCTGTATAGACCCTATCAGGAGACTGCAGACTCTGCATCTAAAAGTCTTCAAGCCATGAGTCTATTGTATGAACTGTGCGGGTGATTTAAGGCATACCCTATTTACGACACTTTCATTGGTCTAACTTCACTGGGAAAAGAGGTTTCGTTTCTTTTAGTTTGCTTGCTTGTTTGTTTGTTTGTTTTTAATGAGAGTGGGGGAAGATAGCGGTAAGATGGATTAGGAAGTGGATGTGTTACTCATGTTTAACAAGGGAAAGGAACCACAGAGGCAAAGCTGTAAATCTAAAAGTGAAACAGCTCAGGAAGCATTGCAGTGAAGTCAGAGTTCATTCTTTCTGTTACGTACAGAACTGCACCAGTCAGTCAGCCCCATCACAGACGAAGCCCCACTCACGGTTGGGCCTGCGCTTTAGCGTCTGCATAGTTTGTGAATTTGTTTGGACCACATGTTTACTGGTTTCCTCATAGTGACTTAAGATGACTTGCAGTGTGAAACGGTAACAGTCACATTTACCCAGCACAGAGCCAGAGAGACGGCACAGGTGGCCATTTGCCGCTTCCCCCGTGATGCGTCTTGTGGTCTAAAGTTTCGTTTTCCCACAGAAGGATCATATCCCAGCTCTCTTGGGAATGGCAACGGCTTATATGATCTTGAAACAGACTCCAAAAGCCAGAAACCAGCTGAAGCGGATTGCAAAAATGCCTTGGAATCCTATTGAAGCCGAGGATCTGGAGAAGAGCTGGCTGCTGCTTGCTGATATTTATATCCAGTCAGCAAAATATGACATGGCAGAGGAATTACTAAAGCGGTGTCTCTGCCATAACCGGGTAGGTGACTGGGAAACAGTGGTTAACTGTGTGGCATAAGCTTCCCATAGCAGAGCAATGGGTCCATGTCTGATGCCTCTCCTTTGGGTCTTGAATTTTAAATGTTTAAAATCATAGTCAGGAAGTGAATACTAATGATAAAAAGAAGCTGTGTTCCCTTGAAGGAAGTGGGAAGATAGATTTGTGCAGCTTCAAGTCTCAGCTGGTGATGCCCCGCTTAAAAGAAGTGCTTTCAGAATGTCAAGCATTCGCCATGATTACCCAGCTCATCCCAGAACTAATGAAAATTGCAGATTATTCATTGTGGTCGTCTGTCCCTCCCTTTAAGAAGTGTTCTTGATGAACTTACTGCAGCTGCATGTCATCTCCACATTATTAGACCAGTATGCATAATATATATGGGGGCTTCTAATTCAGTTTAATGAAAGTCCTTATCTTTAGGGAAAAATGGAAAATCTCCAAGTCTATACAATGTGAACCCTATTTACTTATGTTATTTAAACACATAAAGAAGATAATGTATTATGATTTTTTAATATAGGTGTAAATTAGTGTTTGCTGAGAAATAATTACATTTGACTTAGAAAGTTGAGGCTATTTGTATTCACAGATTCATACCAATTAGCTAAAAATGCTAATCACAGTAAATCTATTTTTCATTTTCTCTAAGCAAATTATATTATAACTTGGATCATTTACTTCTTAAGGAGGAATTATGATTACCTATAGTATTAAGATAATCTTAGGAATGAAAACCCTAGAATGTATGTCCATTATCAATTGGTAGACAGCTTTAAATGACCAGTTTCATCAATTTTAACCTAAATTGGCCTTGAAGACAAAATACTTGCTGATAAGCTTTAAAATCTAAACTACTGTGCAGTTGAACACTATACGCCTAGTCTGAGATTAATCAACCTTGACATAGGAATCAAGGCCTTGACATGGATAAAATCCCGCCTCTCATCTACACTGACCACATAGCAACACCTTGTAACATTAAACTTGGTTGCTCCTTCAGAACCTTCATTCAGCCCAGTTGCTTTGGCATATCTATTTGAAAGCATGAGAGGCTCCGGAATCAAAGCTTAGGAGCCTTGAATTATATAATTTTAGAGGGAAATCTCTGATATTTGGACCAAGAAAGCATAAAACAACACTAGAGCATCTTGCCATACCAGATGGCAAAAAAGCTATCAAATACAGTAAGCGTCATACCAGGCACTCCGGAGCCTCGTGGAAGACAGTCCAACAGCAGAGTTGGGACACCAAGTACAAAAAGGAGTGAGAACTGCAATAGATTAAAACACATCCGATATGTTAAACACATGACTGCATAAAAATACAAAAAAGAAAATAGAATTAGTCAACTGAAGTATGCTAATAAGCTGAGTGTTTCTGTCAGACAATGGAGAAGAATTCAACACTTACCCTGGGTTTTCTGTATGAACTGCATTTGTAAGTGGCCAATTATTTGATAAGATATCTCAATATATAAATGTTCAAAATAATAATCCATGATAACTATCACTATGTTTCAACATGGACGAGTTTATGAATGGGCAGAATATTACAAAGGAGAGAATCAAACATGCGGTGCTTTGTTATAGAAGAACACAATGTCTATGACAGAGATGGGGGTTAATGAGGGAAAAACCACAATCACAATGATTACAACAGTGTACTGTATTTTCAATCAAGTGAAATGAGAAAAAGTAATATGAAAACATACAGACTCTACTGTGCTGAGCCGTGGGACACTGGGGTGGGAGCTTTCTCAGGGTCACATTTTTGTCTGTGATTTAATGGAAAGTGGTTTTAGTGAAAATACTTAGTGATGAAATTTCTTAGAATAAGGAAGAACCTTACAATAAATACTGTTGGTATATAAAGAAAATATTCAGACTGAACCCCTAAAACAGTGATTTTCAACCTGTGGGCCATGACCCTTTCACTGGATTCGTCTAAGACCATGCTGAATATCAGTTATTTACATCACAATTCAGAGCAGTAACAAAATTACAGTCAGAAAAAGCATTTTATGGTTGGGGGTCATCACAACATGAGGAACTGGATTAAAGGGTTAGGGATAGCGTTAGGGTTAGCGTTAGGGTTAGGGTTAGGGTTAGCGTTAGGGTTAGCGTTAGGGTTAGGGTTAGTGTTAGGGTTAGGGTTAGTGTTAGGGTTAGGGTTTGCGTTAGGGTTAGCGTTAGGGTTAGGGTTAGGGTTAGCGTTAGGGTTAGTGTTAGGGTTAGGGTTTGCGTTAGGGTTAGCGTTAGGGTTAGCGTTAGGGTTAGGGTTAGCGTTAGGGTTAGGGTTAGGGTTAGCGTTAGGGTTAGGGTTAGGGTTAGGGAAGCATTGGGAAGGTTGAGAACCAGAGCAAAAAGCAGGAAACATCAATAATATTGGACTGTTATTACAGAAACCCCACCAAAATGGAGCCAACCTAATCTGTGTAGAGAGAAATACTGTTGTAAAGATTCTTTATACTTTTTAAAATCAAGATAATAGAGACAGAAGAAAGATTCTCCAGATGAAAACAGACTTGAGCTATGTCAAACCACTCACAATCTGTGACCTGGATTGGATTCTCAGTCTTAAAAACTTCTTTAAAAATAAATTATATTTCAACCATTTTAAATATGACAGTCTCTAAATGTATGGGTGAAGTTGGTATATTCTAGGTGCCACGAGTTTGGGTTATACTTAAGGAAGTCTTTATCTTTTAGAATAGCATTCTAGCATATATATGGTTAAACTTATGCAGTATCTGAGTTATTTTTCTTGGTAGTATGGAAGTGTAAATGTGGGGCAGGATCTGAGTCATTGGTTAATTTTTGAAAGAAAGTTATGAATTCACTATACTCTTAAGTCTAAATATGTGTTTAAATTAGTCACAATAAACTGGATACCTGTCTGTGAGTCAAATACCCATCCCATTGTATGTATTCCTGGTACTATAAAAGAAGTTCTGCTTCTGATAGCTGTGGGCTGGCTCTTGGCATAAAAACCATTCAGTGTGTCCTTTCCGTACTTTGGTGCTATACACAGGTTGGAGTGCCATTGCTTTATACACCATGTAGAGGGGTTAACATGACTGCTCTGCATGTTATACACATTCTGTAAAAGTTTACTGGTATGGAGCTTAATCTGCTTCTGTCTTCCATTGTCCCCTCAGTCCTGCTGCAAAGCTTATGAATATATGGGGTACATTATGGAGAAAGAGCAAGCATACACAGATGCGGCCTTCAACTATGAGATGGCATGGAAACATAGCAACCAGACAAATCCTGCAGTGGGTGAGTTCAGCAGACTGGGCCCAGTGTCTTCACAAGAAATAATATATCATTTGTAAATACTATTTGAAATGCACTTTTAGGGCAATACATATACAAGCCAACCTCTATTGTCAATGCTGTATCCTCATCGCGAGTTACTTACCTGATTACTAGGTTCATTCTGCCTTTTTCCTTCTCCCTTCATCCTTCTATTTGGAAAATGGTAATGTGGACAAAAAGTATCCTGTTGTCAGATATATTATGCAAAGGTTACATTCTATCACCACCTAAGGTTCTTTTACTGAGAACCTTCTAAAGCCTTTTAACACTTGAGTAAGGGTTTGGGTCTCTTACCTTTCTCCTGAGCATCATAGACGTAATGAGTTGTATGTGTAGACTCTTGTTTGGGGAGTATTAGCCTACAGTGTCTGTGCAGTTGAGTGTTACCAATAGTGAACTCAGTGATTAACCTCGGCCTCCTGCCGGTAGGGCTCCTCCCAGTGAACTAAGTCCGACTCACTGAAGTCTAGATCAGTTCTGCGATGCCATCTCTACTCCCCTCCCTCTCACAGAGGAGGGTCCTTGAGTGGGAACTTCCTCCTGAGGTGAAAGTATTTGCTGTGCTCTCTCAGAGGGCTGTCACCTTTCCCTGCTTGAGACTGTCCCTTGACACGACTAACCATGGTTCACCAACACTCCCTTTAAACATTGGTGAGAGTTTTTACAGTTGAGAGAGCTGCAGTTTCTGTGGCCACAAAGCATGAGAAATTACTTTGCTCTCTCCGTCCCTTCTGAACTGTTCTACTACATGTGAGTGTGTTTATACGTATGGCTTGGCTCCCTGTGACTATAAAGGCGTTGGTGTTTTTATTAGATTAGGTGATTTCAAGCTATTAACTTAACCTAAGGTGGCAGCAGTCTTTACCAGCTGTGTCGCAATGTTTGACTGCAGCCATAGTCCTCCTCACACTCTGCCATCTGTCCTGCTGGCCCCTGGCTTGGGTTTCTTTAGGATCTGTTAAAATTGATAGATTGGGAAAAGTACAGGAACTAATGATTGTTTATACATCTTCATTTACATATTCATATTATATATCATATGAGATAGAGACACCTTGTAAAATGGAAATGTATTAAATACCCAGAAAATAGAAATAATTTTGATAATTTATTCTTTCAGAGTAATATGTTTCAAAGTTATTTATATACTCTGTTCCTTAGGAAGCTTCAGAAAACACAGAGACTCCAACTCACCAGCTTTTCCCTTATTCTAGTTTATAAGTGATCTTGGCAGCTCTCCCAGAGTTCCTTTCCTAGGTGTTCCTCTGACATTTTTAATTATTTTGTTTGTCCCTGATGATTGTCACTATATCCACTACCCAGTCTGGCTGGCCAAATTAACCTTACACTTTCACAAGAAACCCTCAAAGTCCACACACTATTTCCATAGAATTTCAAATCAGGTGCTGTCACTGCAAATGGCCCCAAATAGTTATGCTAGTACATACATACATACATACATACATACATACATACATACACACATATATATGTGTGTGTGTGTATACACACATATAAATGTGTGTGTAGTTTGTGTGTATATATATGTATGTGTATATGTAGTTATAGTTATATTCCTTGTATAAATATGCATAAGAACACATTTCAAGTGAAAAACACATTTTAAAATAGGAGACCACTAGGAACCAAGAGCCTGTGAGGAGAGGACCTCCTCTCACCTACGCTCAGGTTACATGGCAATCACTAGATGTCTAGATTCACTTCCACTTGTCTGCTGATGGAGTTTGCGCTTTTCAGTGAGCTGAAGAAGCCACACTCGGGGAGCAGCAGTGCTCCCACCCAGCAGCTACTCACTGGGGTCCCTTTTTCCAACTCTGTTCCTTTCTGTTTGCTCATCTTAATTTCACTTTGCTTTCTCCTGCCATGTCTCTTTTCTCTGTATTGTCTGGCCAACAGTTTCCCTTAGGACTTCTCTAATAAGTCAACAAAAGAGGAAGGAAAAAACCACGTATCAGATTTTTTTTTCTTGTCTCAACAGGATACAAATTGGCATTTAATTACCTAAAAGCAAAACGATATGTGGATGCAATTGACGTATGTCACCAGGTAAATTTCTTAAAATAGTACAGGTGGAGTCTGGAAAGATGGCTCAGCTCTTAAAGGCTAAGGCTCATAACCAAAAGTAGCAATGCACAATTTCCTTCTACTCTCAAATGTCACTGAACAGTAAGAAATAGAAGATGTGGTTGTTTAGCTAAGTAGTTTATTAAATAAGTTATGGAGAAATTATTAGTGTTCGGTTAAAATTTTAAAATGTGTCTATTTAAAGCAAGGATATATTTATAATTAGGGTTTAAATAGTAAAGGATTTGTGTCAATTTAAAGAGATAGGCTAGTAGGGAAAACCTGTTCGACAAAATCCAGTTTGGATGGTATCTGAAGGGCCGGAGAGACGGCTCAGCAGTCAGCAGCCTCTGTTGCTCCTGCAGAGGACCCCGGTTTAGTTGCCAACGCCCATGTCCAGCTCTCAACCATCTGTAACTCCAGCTCCAGGGCCTCCTCCATCCTGCTCTGGCCTCTGCAGGCACCAGGGACACTTTTGCAGATAGCATTGATTTCCCAGGTCATTCTATTAAGTGGGACATTTTGTGATTATATCTATCTATTGAAGAACTTTTTATTTATAAATTATAGCTAAAAATACTCCATAATTTAGGAAGTATTTCTGCATTTCATTGCACTAAAACCCTACAATTAAAATGGCATCTTTAACATCCTTCCAGCTTTAGAATTTCCATAGCGCTTTGTGTGTGCCATGTCCCAATGGAGCTCCGTTCGAAGAGGGCCTTACCATTTTTCACAGCTCTTACTTCAGATAGTTGTGTCCCAGTATTATTGTGGTAAATACCTGGCTATGGGATTGCTGTTGACTGCTAACTTCTGTGAGGCAGTGTTTCAAACTAAGGATGAACACTAACCCAAGGCTATGTGTGCAAATCACTTGTGGACTTCTATCTTTTTAAATGAATAGCTTCTCCCTCTCAGACATAGCATTGCTGGAAATCAGAATGTTCCAAAATCAGTCCAGGTAAATCTGATACATGCTCTCGGTTAGTAAAACCCTCAAAGAGGATATTAGACATGACAAGAAGCTAAGTTACAGAAGTATTATAAGTTGTCTTCTAAGTCACCTGTTAAGGAAACTTGTATGAGATGTTTCCATGGGTAGTTCCACATTCTGTGACTCTTATCTGCTCATCTCAATGAGTCACCACTCATGCGGTGATTGTCACCTTTGATGAGTGTGACAGTGTTAATACAGTGAACTCTTGCCCATAATGCGCAGTTAGACTCAGAGTCATAGCTCCCTTGTTCTCAACAGTTCCTTACAAGGTAGTTTGGTTTTGTTTCCCCAGGTTCTTGAAGCACATCCAACTTACCCCAAAATCAGAAAGGATATACTTGATAAGGCGCGTGCATCTTTAAGACCTTGAAAATGATTTTTACTGAAGTGTTGGGCAAGAGATGACAGTGGTCCCTCAGCTTTCACAGTCTTTGCAGTTGACACAGGCTCCAGCTGACAGTGTGACAGAAGTGTGTCCTGCCTTCTCCAGCAGAGGCTGCTGCTGTCCGTGGACAACACTGGTCTGTGGCATCCTTGGTGGAGTGGCTGGGTGAGAGCTCATCTTTCTCCCTTCCATTAGGCACAATGGTAGTTCTGTGATAAAGCTTAACTCGTTTCTACAGAGGATATTTTTGTTAAAGTCTGGGTGATATATCTTTTCTGAAGAGTATTAGATTTTCCAACAATTCTATTTAAAGTCTACTGTCATCTGTTAATTTTCTATTATAGTTTGTGATATAATCTCATGTAATTTATGAAAAATGAATACATATTTTAAATGTATATTTTAATAAAGATTTTTGTGAATATCTGGTTTATATTTTTTCAGAACTCAAAAGACACAGGGCAGTCTGCAGTGTTGTTTAATAATGTTGAAGGAAATGACATTTATTAGAAAAATCTTCCCTGGAAAATTTAAAACTCAATGTTTGCCTCTCTTTGTTATGTTCATGCTTCCTACCCTCAAAGCAAGTGTGATCTTAAGAAATGGTCATACTCTGAAACCAGTTTAAATAGGTAAACCCTTATAGCAATATTAACCAGAAGCCACAAGAGTGAGCTTAATGTGTCCCAGACAGTGGTCTGGTGAAGAAGGGTGAAAATTGCTTTCGGTCATCAGAGACTTACGGAGATGGGGGTGGGTAGAGGGCAGGCGCCCCGGCAAATAGTACTCTTTGATGGGTGGCTTCTGCTTTTTTATACGAAATTACCCTAATTTTATCAACCTTGGTCCTTAGCATTCTTCTCGGGTGTCTTATGTACATCTGAAGTTCTTTCAAAATACAGTAGTCTTCAGTTTTATTTTTACTTGAAATAAAATATTTTTAATAATTTGTTTTTCTTTCAAACAGATTGCCTTGGGGATCGTATCTCCATGGTTTTAGTGTCCTTTTATTTCCAATTATATGCTATAAAATTCTAATCATTCATTACCAAAATTGCATTTATAGCATTTCATAAAACTCAGATAATAACATTTAGGAACTATTTAGTAGCTAATAAAAATACTTTTACATATCGTACAGCATTTGTTCATCACAAGCCTAGGAAAACGTATTATTCCTATTGTAAAGATTCCAAACTGTCCAATCCCTAGGTGAAGAGCTATAGGCCATTAACAACTGCTAAGAGAGACCCAATTATTCTTCCCTCAGTGGTGAGATAATTAGATATTCTCCACCACCCCCAACTTCCAAAGCCTGTCTGTTCCTTCCATAACAAAGAATGAACATGTGCACATGGTGAATTGAGTGAGAACTGCCCCCATTATAGGCTTGTGTATTTCAGCACTTTGTCCCCAGTTGGTAGTGCTGTTTGGGAACATTAGGAAGCCTTTAGGTCCAGCCTCGCTGGAGGGAGCACATCCCTGAGGGTGGGCTCTCAGGTTTACCGTACCCAGGTGGCTTGTTCCTTTCATTGAGTAATTTTGTTATCAATGTAGAGAAGCCATTGTCATGTCCACGCTCAGTTTAACGTAGCTATTCTACATCCTGGCTCCGTCCACTCTATCTAAACTCTACAACGTTGACAGTCCCAGAATATTTTTCTTGTCTGAGAGTTGATTTTTGTGATGTATACCTTAATCAGAAATATAGGAAGTCTGGAGCCTAGACAGGTAGTTGCAACCCCACACCGCAGCTTCCACAACCGCCTTGCACGCGCTGGAAGGTCACGCCTGCCTTCTGGATGGAGGAGTCAGAGAACCTGGTTGAAGAAGCTCTCATGGAGTCTAGATCTGGATTAATGCCCTCCATGGGGAAAAGGAAGTGATTGGAAGTTTAACCTGCTTCAACTTTAACAAATCTTGTGTGAGAGGTGGGGGAACCCTGGAGGATATAAGTGTCTTCTGCAAGCCAGTGCAAACCTAAGGGAGGGCTTCCTGTAGGCTTGGTGGAGCAACCAAGGTTGAACTCTGGAGCAGACTTCAAGCAGAGGGGACTCCTCGGGTGGATTCAGGATCTGAGGCGAGCCGTCCTACTTTAGGACTGGAGGTCGCGTGGCTCTCTTGGTGCTGGGTGAGATTGTTGGGTTTCACACATGGGCCAAGGGGCTGAGGTGCATATTTAACATACCAAAGTGGACCTGACCTCCAGATTCTCCCAGCATCCCCACCTGTTATGTCTGGCATATCTAGCCTTCTACCACGAATTTTCTAGCCCAGTGGGTGGGCTTTCCCTCCCCCTAGAAGCTCCTCCCTGTATGGTCCAGACGTTATAGTCCTCCTCCCTTCTCTCTGTCTCTGCATGTTCTCCCTCCCTGCATGTGCATGTGCACATTCTTTCTACCCTCTGTCTCCCTCCCCATAGAGACTTCTCTGGCTTCCTTGGGTCCAATGAACTGACTGGACAGCAGCCTCCCAATGAATCCAACTTTATATAATCTAATCTGGCTTGAATTGACTCATTTCACCAGCAGAGAATAACTTATCAGAACTCTTTATAAAATTGCATGGGAAGGAAACTGCTGCACTCATGCACTTCTGGTTGAGACCATGCAGGACAAATGAGAGTCTGTCCCCGATCAGCTGTCCTGTTTCAAGAAGCACCACTGTGAATCCTCTGGGATCGAAGTGAGGGGTAGTACTGCTCCTTCCTGCCTGCTTCTGGTGTTACTGAGCTGAACTGTCCGCATGAAAACAATAAAATGGCCAGCTATCGTCACATCTACCTGATGATGGATTGCTATGCAGTTAACTATTGTCAAACTCAGTAAATGTTTTCCAAAGATACTTAATTGTCAAAATTTTTAAAGCTGGAAAAATATAATTATTAAGGTTGTATATTTGCCAAAAAATATAGACCCATATATAACAGTCACCACGTACACACAAAACTGAATGTATATTACCCAATTGTTACCTGAATTATAATTTTTTTCTTTGCCATGATGAAAGTTAACAACTATAATAAACATTTTATACTAAGAATAGGGCATTTAAAATTAAATTTAAAAGTTAATTAAAATTTAGAGGGAAACCTTTGCAAACTTCCTTTTCACTGTTTAAAGATCTTTTCTTGGTGAAGATGAGTCAGGGGGCAAAAAGCTGACCCTCAATTCTTAAACTTTTCTAATTGTTCCTAGAAAATATATTCTAATCCCCTGTGATTGCCAGAGATCCAGAATTGGAAGAGAGAAAAGAGACTTCCAGAAAATGAGTATGAGTGTAAAAACAACTGAATAAGGGAACACAACGAACACATCACCCTAAGGGGCCCAGAACACAGCTTTAGGAGGACAGACAGACCTGTGAGCTGGCCACTTGCCTGCATGTTGGGCTTTTGAGTAGTAATGGGGTTTTAATGACGATCTTCCCACATTAAATGGATTGGAATGGTGGAAATCACTAATGGCATTCAAGGTCACAACACTGGGTATAAACAGTCTTACATGTCACCGGCTCCTTGGAGGAGGAGGGGGGCCCCCTCCCCCTTTCAGGTTTGGATAAACCTTCCTTGAAGATTAGTGACACCCTAAAGAATGGAAGGTGAGGAGGCATAATAGGAATATATTTAGATGTGAGGACAGAGGAAAGACAGGGTAGAAGTTTTTATTTGCCTGATTACTTTTTAAGATAGATGTATTTTATATATTGAAATGTTAATGGGGGAAAGTCAGAAAAAAATGAAGGCACAGGAAATAACAGATGGGGAAATATAAGGAGGAAAACCAGGGCCCTGGAACTTTAGAAGAATGAGTGAGGGGTGAGTGTACAGTTCCTGTAAAGGAAACGGGGGGGGGGGGGGGGGGACACAGAACTTCAGAAGGTGCTGGCCGGCACATACAAAGGTGGCTGGAGGAACCCTCGCGTTAATGGGCTTCCGCTGTATGAAATAATCTTTGACCAAGGGCAGCCCCTTATCCTACAGAAACATGGCGTCTTATCCTACAGAAACATGGCGTCTTATCCTACAGAAACATGGCGTCTTATCCTACAGAAACATGGCGTCTTGGCTCAGACTTGAGGAATTCTTCATGTATTTCTTTGTTCCTGGTTGTGGTTGCTGGAAGTCGGGCCCTCCTGACTTGAGCTGGGGAGTGGCAGGGTGTGGCACTGTGACGTAATAAATCACACATAAATCTTAGGAGCAAAAATGTGCTACCTACCTCCTAATGCTTTTATTCAGAACCAGATGTTCTTTTAGAGAAATGCTTCAAGCTACGATCTGCCTTCCCGTGCTCGCGCATCAGCGCATCTGGCACAGTGCCTGTGAATGTAATCTGAGCCCATAAATGAGAAAAGCTGAGTAACCAGAGGATTGCTGAGAGCCTCCTTCCGAGGGGACGGCCTCAGGAGGGAAGGCAGTCTTTAAGTCAATCAATTTTCACATAGTGTTATTTTTATCGTCTTAAAAGCAAAAAAAAAAAAAAAAAAGAAAGAAAGAAAGAAAGAAAGAAAGAAAGAAAGAAAGAAAGAAAGAAAGAAAGAAAGAAAAGAAATTTTGGCAATCTTAAACTGTTTTTAAGAAAGCAGGGATATTTTGAGAAAGTAATTACTACTTCCGTTTCTGCCCAAGGCAGCCTAGTTGTATTTTTAATGTGGGAAGTGATGTAAGAGCCTGGGAGAACACTTTGCCTCAAGACCCGGTGCTATGGCGTAACAGGCAGCATCACACTCAGATTCATCGCGAACACTGAAAGGCTCACTCGGCTTATCTGCTTTCAAGAAAACTGACGAGCCAAAATACCGAACTGCAGGAGTGTCAAAGCCAGACGTCGAAATCAACTGATTCAATATGTGAAAACTGGTAACTGATGAATGAAAACTTCTGTTCACTTCCCACCAGGACCAAAATCACAAAGTACAGAAGATACTTTGATACAAGAATTACAGAGGAGAGGAGTGTGTGTGTGTGTGTGTGTGTGTGTGTGTGTGTGTGTGTGTGTTGCGGGGGCGGGGGGGTTCCCTTACTTTCCAGCATGAGGAGATTCAATATCTAATTACCCTGCCCACCCACCCACCCCACAAGATGATCCCACAAGTCCTCTGTTTTCCACACACTCATAGAAAAACTCATATACACAGAGACATATAAAACAAATAAATGTAAGAATCATTGAAATTTCGATTTAAAAAAAAATCTATTTTTTGAGCCCAGAGTGTAGTACTGTGTCGTTTCTGCAGTTAGTAAGCATGTGTTCATGCATGAACACACAGACATGGGTCAAGCAGGTGTACTTTGCATGTATACATGCATGTTTTAGGAATCACTGAACTCACATCAATTCCAACTCATTCACAGAGCTCTTTCCTCCCGAATCATTTACACGAGGCTTCACACTGAAATCCCAATCGCAACACATTGATTTCTCATGAATCCATCTAAAGTTCAGAATTGCCTTACCCAAATAACCATAACAAACAAACCCACTGAATCCCATTTGTTACAGTCCTCCCTGCCTACGTATACACACACACACACACACACACACACACACACACCACACTACCAACTTTGATTTTCAGTCCTGGTAAATGCAAATCTACTTTAAAATGCCCCCATAACCATATCCTAGTAGCACAAAGCATTTAAAAAGTCACACTGAAGAAATTTCTTGCTGGTAAGAGTATATGCTGTGCTCCATAGAGCAGCTTTGCCGCCTCCTTGTGTTTCTCTCCTTGCAAAATGAATTCCATCTTTTCCCATGCCAGCACTGTCATACTAACGATGTAGTGACAGAAAGTTGAACAGGAGACTCTGCAGCTTTAAGCAAAGCACCATGGGGTGAAGAATGAGAGTTGAGCACTTTTGTTAAAAATTGCGTAGAGAAACGGCGTTATTAGAAACTGATTTATCTTCCCATGGACCCTAAGTATTTTCAGATTCTGCTGTGATGCTCTACATGGCAGCTATAAATATCTACAAAAGAACTCGGAGGGAAATGTTTTCTTCCTATATTATTAAAACTATGAATTTCTGACTCATAGCAGCCAACACTACTTTCCCTTCCACCGATCCTTTCAGACTGCTGCCTAACTCATTGAGTGAATCTTGGTCTTTCCTTGCAAAGGATTTATTTCCCCTATTCTTTATTTTGTATTTACATTTTATATCTGCTTTCTTGAGTCCTGCAGACTCATAAAAATGGTTTTGAATAGCATAGCAGCAGAGATGATGGGGAGGTCAGCTATGTTAATTTCAAAGTGCCCCAGACTTCAGTGTGAGGTTGCCTAGCAACCCATCTCTCAGGCCTCCTTTGTGGGTGAGAGAAGAGAAAGCAATTCTTCTGTATACTCTCAAGCTGAGATGGCTTTATAAAGTGAAAAATCCTTTGCAAAGGGTCCAGCATAACCCCTGTTTCTCTTCTCCTGCCCACTCTGTGCACTTTACCCATGATGAGAGAAAGACCCCATCCTTTGATGCTTGAGATCTGATACGTACATAAAATAGACCTAGGTGCAACATGGTCAAACGGCACAAGTGACCTCTTTCCTAACATTGGATTGAGATACATTAATTAAACTACTCAGCTTCCCCTTTCTTTAATATGAAAGCACACTTTCCCCCTCAAGTTCTTAAAGCCAGTAATGTTAAATGAAACAGCAACTGCCTGCTGAGCATCGGTTACCATAGCGACCCAAGCCAGTAGAGGTGTTTTTCTCCGTAGGCACAGGATGGCTGAAATATGTCCAACCAGGGGACGCAAGCAACATGCTGACTAGAAATCAGCATCTGGGAGGAGCCTGCTCTGTTCCCTCTTATCCACACGAACTAAAAATAAAATAAAATAAAATAAAATAAAATAAAATAAAATAAAATAAAATAATGAAACCTTCTGCTATTTCCTCAACAACTGAGAATTGGACTTCAGTGGGTGGCAGAAACACCCTGTTGAAGCATATAGGAGAAGACGGGGAAAGCTACGGACCAGTAAAACCCACATCAACGGCTGAGAGATCGTGACGAGATCCACTGCCTTTTCAAACAGCACTAAAAGTACAAAATGAAAGGGGTCAGCTGGAGACTCACATTGTAAAAATACTTATGTCCAACTCTTAAAATCATTTATAATCTATGCTCTATCATTAGTTTCTGAGCAGAGAGCACAAGAAGGGAGCACATTTTGGTTCAGATCAATATAGTTTTACTGGACAGTCTTTCTGACTTAGAACAGTGTGAGGCACACTGCTCAGTACTCGTCTGACTGGCCTCCAATCCTGGATGAGTACCGAGAGGCCACATAGCATCTTGGGCTTTTGCACCAAACAACCTAGATTTTCATCTTGGCCCCTTCTTAACAGTGCAACTTGGGGCAGATTTTCTAGGCCTTTGTAGTCTCTGTTTTCTGGTATTTAAAATGGTACTTAAGAGTAGATTGTTGACATGCAAACAAACAGATAGATGTGAAACAGTTGATCCAACACTGGCCCGCTGTCTGTCAGGAATTTGGCATGAGCAGGAAATGCTCACACAGCAGGTAGAAAATGCTCTGCCTTGTGTTGTGCTTAATATGGGAGTAGTAATGCAATCCCAGCCAAAAGGACACACCCGCACGGGAGCCTCGCTGCAGATTTTCACACACACATTGGTTGCTATGTCATCGTCTGTGTATCCTGACACTCGCACCCCTTGAGGGTCGACCTCCAGGACCACTTCAAACAAGAAGCTTCTTACTCACATTTTACAGCTCAGTCTTGTGTTCCTAGCAATAACTTGCCTTTACAGAAGTAGAGAAAAGAGTGGACAAGGGCATCCAAGTGCAGTTCACTAATGGAGCGGTCAAGGTTGCTAGCAGTTATATAAAATGCAACATGTGTTAATTTCTCAAATACCTTTCCTGAGCACTCATTTTCTTTTATTTATTTTTTGTTTTTGTTTTTGTTTTTTTGTTTTGTTTTTTTGAGGCAGGGTCTTTCTGTGTAGCCCAGGCTATCCTGAACTCACCTTCTAGACCAGGCTGGCCTGGAACTCACAGAGCTGAGTCTGCCTCTGCCTCCCCGAATGCTGGGATTAAAGGCCAGGCACTCATTTCAACAACAGTGTGATTCCTGGTAATTAGCAAGTCACTCTCACAGCTTATGAAATGTGTATCCCTCTACACATTGCAGACTACTGAACCCAATCCTTTTCGGTCCAGAGATGAGGGGTGGAGCTCAGATTATGACTGATTTACTACATCCATTCACAATGTGAATATATTTACATATGTATATACATATAAACAATGTTATATAGTGTGACCCTACACACACCAAGGGCTCATGAGCTCAAGGCAAGATTCCTAGTGTGCTGGCACTAAAAAGTATTAGAAATTTGCAGACGTGAGACCTAATGAACAGTGATTGAGTCACCTCAGTACTCGCTTCTGAAGGGTGTTTCTCCCAAGACTCCTGTTAGTGCCCCCCCAAACTAGATTATTATTAAAAAGTGTCCATCTCTGCTTTTGGCTTCCTGTTTTACTCTGTGATCTCTAATTCACTATATTATGTTATGAAACCATGATACATACCATCACTGGAAGCCAGATCAATGGGGTGGCCCATAACTGGCCACCAACTTCCAACCTTGTACGCTGAATAAGCCTTGCTTTCTCATAACTTATCCACCCTCAGGTATTTCATTATAGCAACAGAAAGTAGGCTAAGGCATACATAAGTATGCATAGGCACACACATTAGCCATGAAGTTTGTTTATTTGTTTCAGGTTCACAGAGGCATAAAGTGTTTCACTGTTATCTCAAAGTAGACTCAAAGCTCCCCCCAATCTAGCTGTGGACAGGGCTGAGCTTGTCTCCTGTTCCTGAATGTTTGTATTCATTCACCTATCTAACCACTTATTAATTCCAGTGAAGAACTCTTCCATGCTAAGCACTGTGCCAAGCAGAGGGCCCTCTCACATGACAGAACCACCTTCTCCAGGGCTCACAGTGATGGCATTGCTTCCTTGGTGCAAAGCTAAGACTGCACCATATGTAGTTCCCCAGTCCCTAACAGTATACACAGGAGCAAGGGGAACAATATACATAGGTCTACAATAATAGATAAGAAAGTTGCTAGGTGTGGGGCAGTGGTGGCGCACGCCTTTAATCCCAGCACTTGGGAGGCAGAGGTAGGCAGATTTCTAAGTTCAAGGCCATCCTGGTCTACAGAGTGAGTACCAGGATAGCCAGGGCTATACAGAAAAACCCTGTCTCAAAAAAACTAAGGAAGAAAGAAAGAAAAAAAGAAAGAAAGGAAGAAAGGAAGAAAGGAAGAAAGAAAGAAAGGAAGAAAGAGAAAGAAAGAAAGAAAGAAAGAAAGAAAGAAAGAAAGGAAGGAAGGAAGGAAGGAAGGAAGGAAGGAAGGAAGGAAGGAAGAAAGAGAAAGAGGGAGGGAGGGAGAGAGAGAGAAAAGAAAAGAAAAGAAAAGAAAAGAAAAGAAAAGAAAAGAAAAGAAAAGAAAAGAAAAGAAAAGAAAAGAAAGAAAGTTGCTAGGTCTCAAGGTGTGCACTACAATCATTTCTGCTTGCTTCGTTAGAACCTGTCTCTATAGGACTAAGTCCGATAGCTATACCAGGCATAGCTGATCATCTATATTTTAAAACCATATATTAATTAGAAATAGAGAAAATATTCAACTTTCATTGAAATAGCAATTTGAAATATGGTAAACTGTTTTTTTTATAATTTTTAAAAGTACATTTTAATTAGAAATATTGGTGTTTTGCCTTTGCATATGTCTGTGTACCATGTGTGTGTGCCTATTGACCTCAGAAGATAGAAGAAGACACCAGATCCCTTGGATCTGAAGTTACAAATGTTTGTGAGCTGCCATGTTGGTGCTGGGCACTGAACTTGGTTACTCTAGAAGAGCAGCCACTATTTTTAACTACTGAACTATCTTATCTCTCTGACCCTTTTTAAGACAGTGTACCACTAAGCAGCCCAAGATGGCCACAAGTGTGTGCTCTTCTTGCCCTAGACCTCCCAAGTGACCCAACACACCTGCCTTAACCCAGTAATTACATTTCTTTTCTTTCTACCAGGTGTCTGCTCTCTGCTATGTCTCTGGCAAAGGCTTTCTGCTTTTCACTTTCCACTTTCCAAACCCAGGACAGTCACAAACATCCATGGTCTGTGTTTTCGTACTGTGTTGATATAGAACGAAGTGCTTTGATTTTATATTGCTCTTACTGTGTTATGTGTTTTATATTTATACATTGTTTAATCCACATGTAAAAATGCACCTTAACTACTGACTCAAATGTTTTGAAAATTGAGAAGAAGCTGGAAGAGGATCAAATCAGGTTGGCTCCCTCAAGCCCTAAGGATTCCCTATTATACCATTCACCAAGTATATAGTAACACTTCATCTTCTTGGGCTCATCTGTCTGTCCTGGGGCATTGTGAGCTAGCATCAGTCAAACGCGGAAGCACAATTCAAGGAGATGGATGAGCACCACTCCCTCAGGTCAGCACAAACAAGATGCTATCTAGTGAAGTGAACTTATCAGGAGAGGCAGGAGGCAAGTGAAGATGCTGAGCCCTTAGGGAGTAAGATGATCCTCTGGATGCATTCTAGGGCTCTGCCTGGTAATGGCTCCACTGTAAAGCTGCGGCTGGCTGTCCATACTTAGGGTAAAACTATCACTGCAAGGTTATTCAAGGTCATACCTATTTAACTATAAAATTTTGACCACCTCGGTTTTCCTCCCCATCTCATATATACAGTTTACTGTCCTCTCTCTTTACCTGTCTCCATGGAAGAACCCCTTATTTTATCGAAGGGAAGTCAACTCTCTTCTGTTTATGGTTAAGATATTTTGTCAATGCTCCAAATTTCTCTCTTGTGGCTCTTCTCCAAGAAATTTTATCATTTTCATAATAACTAATACAAAAAAATTTTTCTCCAACAAGACTCAGCTTTTGGATAATAAACCTTGCTTTCCTTTAGACCCAAATGTTTAGCAGAGTAAACCAAAGCCAGTCTTTTATTGCTCAACTGCAAGAGAATCTGAAACTAGACCTCTTCCCAGTGCAACAAGGAACAAGAGAGACACAGAACTATTGGTTCCAGATGCAAATAATAGGAATGTTTATCTTCTACTACCACACACCGAGGAGTTCTGCAGAAGCAGTAGTCTTCGTACTGGAAAAAAAATTATTACAGAACCAGAAAAGTAGGGAAAAAATGTGCTTGTAAAATATTATTTTAGAAAATCAGGACAGTACAGGCAAAATATTACTGAGAAATCACAAAAGTAAAACAATGTCCTTGTAGAAAGGGTTCCTGGATGGTGCTTGCCTTTGGCTGTCAATCATCCTTCTGCCTCCGTGTAGATGTCCCGCCTTGCCTAGACTTCCATCTGTTGGAAGAACATGGCCATCTGTACCAGGACTGATCATCAATCCTTGTACACAGCCGAGCTTTTTTAAAAAAAATGTCTAATATAATACAGCTGGGGAGGCTACATTAAATTTGGTTCTTCTTGCGTTAGGGCTCCCCTCAAATTAAGAATCAAGTCAGAGTGACAGGAGGTGAGCAGTCCTGATACAAAGCACTGCCCTTGGGGGTCTGCGTCAGCTTCCCACTGCTGTTAGGATAAAAGCATTGCACAGTCACAGTGGTTGGCTCCCAACAGCACAATTTTATTTTCCTCTGGTTCAGGTCAGAAGTCTGAAATGGGTCTTATGTGGCTGAAATCAGGGTAATGCCAAGCTGTCTTCCTCTGGAAGTTCTTTGAACAACTCCCCAGGTTCCAGAATCCTCCTGTATTTGAGGGGGGTTGTTCATGGGCACCTCACTCCAACTCACCTCTGCCATCACATCTTTCCCTAGTAAAGAGACCCCTGTGGTGTTTGTGGTTCCCTGTGGACAAACCACAGTGCTCTCCCATCACTTAATGCAATGCGCCACACTTACAGTCTTCTCACCCTGTCAGTGAACACACTCACTGTTCTAAAGGCTAGAATGTGGGCATCCCTAGGAAAGAGAGTTACACTGCTTCTCACATGGTTCGAATCACCTCAGGCCTACAGCCCAGAAGTCACTGAACCTCACTAGCTGGGCTGTGTGAGGATTGCTGGGGTCCTTACTTTTGACTTCTTAGATCACGCTCATTCTTCAGGACATTCACCAGGCTGTAGGACAGTCTGGTGACTTTAAGTCAGCTAAATCTGGATTCTCAACACATCGGAACTGTGAGAACATGGACCCTCTGAGCCTCCATATCCATTTCTCTTGTCTGGAACCATCTAGGAGTAGTTCAACTGAAGAAGCCATTTTCAGAATAACACTAATGAGAGAAAGTTTGGTGAAAAGCAGGACTGGACTGTGAATCAGGTCTCTGCTGACCCCCAGGGGGCATCCTACTGCTGGGGTGGCCTTTCAAAGTCAAAGGAAACAGGTCTTTATCCCTGAGGAAGCCAACCCAGTAGAGAGAGCTAGGTTAAAGTGAGTGAGTGAGGCACTTGCCTAAGGGCTATTTAGGCCCACTCAAAATTCTGAAGCCAAAATCAGGGCTGGATTCATATATTATTGTGGGAAAATATAAAATAGTGAAAAAATAACAATGTACAAGATATTAAAACCTGTAAATAAACCCGAGATTGGTGTTAGGTGGAGATATATTCAAATCTGGCAGAAAAAGAAAAACTGTGGGATGAATCTTCCTTCCTAGAAGGATACGCTTATGTCATCTAGCCATTTACTCTCCGAGGAAGATGGAGCGCTTGCAGACTCTTGCAGCACATAGGCTAATTGTTTCAGGTGCTACTGGGGATGCCTGCTCAGCCCAACAGGGACCTGACCTCTCCATTCCCTTTTCCTGACAGCCTGAGCAAATGAGTGGTCCAGGTCACTGACTCAGACCTGAAGCTACCATTAATATTGCTGATGGAACCCTGCTTTGATCTATGCCTCACTGGCTCTGGGTAGGGTTTCTAAGCAAATAGTCCAAAGAGAAGCATCATTCTTTCCCCTGACCTTTTAATTCCCAAACTGCCATCTTATGGTGGTGATCACAATCAAGTTGCTGGACAGATGTGAATCCTTTTATTGCTGTAAACATGAAAATCGGTCAAGTATGAGTTCAGTGCATGCGTGCGCGTGCTCGCGCACGCACACACATGCACGCACCCCATATTCTAGAACATCAGAATGAAAAAAAACTGTAAAGTCTCCCTTTTCATTCAAAGATGAGAGAGGGGGGAGTGCATTCTCATATTAGGGAATATGGGTGATTTTCAAAAGTGGGAGAGCCTTACAATGCAGGGCAGAGGGGACTCTGGAGAAAGACGATCACCTAAGGCAAGGTCTGTCGGGAGTTGGTGGTGGGTTGAACGCTTCACATCATCTCTCTGAAAGGTTTCTTGCTTACTGCTGCAGATCACTGTGACTGCTACGAAGATAGGGCTGCATCAGATAAGCTGAGGCATAAAAGGGAGGGAACCTGTCATGAGCAGGAGCAGATGCAATTAGTGCACAGGAAACTCAAGAGTGAGCTGTTATACCAGTCACTGAAATGCAGGCAACTATAGTTTTGTCATGACTCATATTCAATAGTAGCTATTGGATGAGATTTTTAGTATATAATTTGTTCGGGGGGGGGGGGAGCCTGTTTTCTGGACCACTGGGGATGTTTTTATTTGAATTGTAAGTATAGATTAACAGAAGGAAAGGGGAGGCACTTGGTTATCTTCACCGAACCTCTTTGGAAGCGAAGACGGTGTGTTTCTCGACTTGACAGATGACAGTTCCCCGGCTGTTTTCTTTCTGTAGATTGCACCATCCGAGCTAATCTGAGCTAATGCGAACTGCACACTGATTCCCATGAGGGAAGAAGCTATAGACTCTCCGGGTGCTTTACTGTTTATAGAACACATTTCCACAACAGATAGGACGCTTACCCTACCTTTCAGATCCATTAACAGAATGTTTGCTCAAAAGTGGTAGTGCAAATGCTTAGTCATCACACGGCTGTGTTTGTTTGGTGTTTTGTTTTTTCTTATTTCCCTTGACTTTTTTTTCTTTGTGGTTGAACTTCCCTTGGGTAAGTAGTGTGGTGTTAAATCCACATAATTTAATTTCCCTCTGATTACCTCTTAAAGTTAGCACTCACTTCCTTTTCCTTGTGACAGTCACTTCTTCCCAGTCAGAAACCACTCCCCTGTGCTGTGTTCTGGTTGATGTTATAATATCTGCAATGGCGCACAGTGTATATAAGTCATTGAGTCCCGGCTGTATGAGTCATTGTGCCTTAGATGCTATGTCACAGTGATGAGCTTCAACCAGGCTGAGCTTCTGAACAACCCAATTTACCCCTTTTATTATAGTGTGCTCCATGGTTGCATATCTAGATGGCTAGGGGGAGGTTCCAATTTAGAGTTGCTCGCTGGAAATACCAACGACTCATTTTCTTCCCCTGAGTTAAGACAATGTAGATGAACCTCCCGAACCACCTGATAACCAGAGTGATCTTGGCTGTGCCTCCCAGCCAGCTTAAAACAAACAAACAAACAAAAGTAGTGATTCCCACTCAAGTTTCACAGGCTGTTTTGAAGAAACTTTTGTTCCCATACATCAACAGGAAAGAAATATTTTTAACCCCCTGGAAAGGACTTCTTTTCCTTGAGTGTTGAAGGGAAGTTGTAGATGAGTTAAGCATGCATGTATGCTGTGAAATGTGATGGATTGCCAAGGAATGTGACCCAGAGGAACCTGTAGCAAGTGTAACAACTACATATTTTTAAATGTTTACATATTAGCTACATAAAATAGGCTTCTTTGTAACTTTTCTTGTTCTGTTTTATTTTGATAAAAGTCTACATGTTTTTGAAATTTAATTTAATTTAATTTAATTTAATTTTTTTACTTATTCACTTTACAACCCATTCACTGCCCCCTCCTGGTCACCCCCTCCCACTATCCTTCCCCCATCCCTCCCCTCCTTCTCTTCTGAGTAGGTAGAGGCACCCTGGGTATTCCCCCCACTGCAAGGCTAGGTGCTTCCTCTTTTACTTTGGCCAGACAAGATAGTCCAGCTAGTAGAACATATCCCATGTACAGGTAACAGCTTTTGGGATAGCCCTGACTCCAGTTGTTCAGGACCCACATGAAGGTCAAGCTACACATCAGCCACATATGAGAGGTGAGGCCTAGGTCCAGCACCTGTATGTTCTTTGGTTGGTGGTTCAAACTCTGAGAATCCCACTAGTCCAGGTTAGTTGACTCTGTTGGTCTTCCTGTGGAGTTCCTATCCCCTTTAGGGCTTGCAATCCTTCCTCCTATTCTTCCATAAGAGTCCCCAAGCTCCAACCACTGTTGCTGCGGGTGTCTGTATCTGTCTGAGTCATTTGCTGGGTAGAGCCACTCAGAGGACAACATGCTCCTGTCTGCAAGCATAACAGAGTGTCATTAATAGTGTTAGGGATTGGTGCTTCCCCATGGGATGGGTCTCAAGTTGGTTGATCATTCCTTCAGTCTCTGCTCCCTCCCCTGTGCCTGTATTACTTGTAAACAGGATAAATTTTGGGTTGAAAGTTTTGTGGGTGGGTTGGTGTCTCTATCACTCCACTGGGGTTCCTGTCTGGCTACAGAAGGTGGCCTCTTCAGGTTCCATATCCCCACTGTAGGTTGTCATAGCTAAGGTCACCTCCATTGATTCTTCAGTACCTCCCTTATCCCAGGTCTCTGTCTCATCCTGAAGATGGCCCCATCTCCTTATCCCCATCTGTTGCAGATTTCCATTCATTTTCATGGCCATCTGGCCATCTTTCCTGTACTTTCCCACACCTGATCCTGACCCTCCCATTCCCCTCCTTATCCCCTCTTCCATCCAGTTTCCTCCCTCCATCTACCTCTTATGACTATTTTATTCCCCCTCCTAACTGAGATTCAAGCATCCTCACTTGGGCCTTCCTGCTTGTTTAGCTTTTTTGGGTCTGTGAAGTGTAACATGGTATCTGTATTTTATTGGTAATATCCACTTACCAGTGAGCACATACCATGCATGTCTGTTGGGACTGGGTTACCTCACTCCGGATAATATTCTCAACTTCCCATATGCAAGTAACATAATTTGATCATATTTGTTTTTAATATCATGTTTTGATTATTGTACCAAGTCCAAAAGCACCTTTCCAATGAGTACTCTTAAATCAAATTTTAATTATATTAAATTTGAATTTACATTACATTTATTGTTTATGTGTCTAGCAGGACAAAGTTTGAATATTTGTGTTGGTGCTTGTATCACTGAACAGAAAAATATCTTGTATTTCAGAAGTATCAAGCCTGGATCATTCTATCACTTTTACCTTACAAATTCTTCTAATTATTTTCTGAATTTTTCTCATCAGAAATGCTTATCACTTGGTGCCACATCCAGTCTCTTCACCCAGTCAGATCTCCTACATCTTTCTCCAGGGTCTAGCCTGGCAACTTTCCCTGAGAATCCCCATCTATGCACCCTTTCCAAACCACCAGCAGATGTATAGTACCCCAGAATGATCTGTCCACCCTGCTTGTAAAGCAACAGGTCTCTCAATTTCTGTCGGGACCCTTTCTACCTATCCCCCCAAGTCATAGGCCTCCAGACCATATTGAACCTTTTCAGCCAGCTAGATCTGCCCTCATCAGTAGGCATACTCTTTTTGTAAAAATTACCCTTGTATTATTCAGATGCTGATTTCTATGTATCCATATCTGGTTGCAATCCTTATTCTGAGAATCTCCTGTCTCAATGTTGTATAAATATTGGTCCCCAACTATTCCCGGATTGGTCAATAAAAAATTGATCAACCAATGACTGAGCAGAGGAGAGAATATGGCTGGACATCCTCCTAGCCAGGAGAGTGGAAGGAATAGACAGAGTGTAGGGATTCTCCAGGAGGAGAGGGTCCAGGAGACACCATGAAAGAAAATACCTGGAGCCGAGAAAGTCAGATCAGTACTAAAATGTAAGAACTTCAGGGATTTTGGTTAGAAGGTGGCCAGATTAGCTTAGAAGATTAAAATAGAAAAATATTGCTCAGTTATTGGACCTTAAAGCTATTAAATGAATCTAATAGTCTTGTCTCAATTATTTGGAAGATCATCTGGTTAAGAGAAAAACTGCAACACTTACAAATTTGCACTAACACTAACTCTCCAGAAGGCACCTATGTACGAACCCAGCCCCACATGACTTCGCTCTCCCTAAGCCATTTCTGATTTCTAAGTCCAACCACCACATACATTGTTTCTTCTGTCCCAGCCTACTCTGTTTATATCAGACTTAGAATTAACAAAAGAAGTCACATGCATGTCATTGCAAAAATACCAACAACATGAAAGATCAAGCCAGTGTCTTCTCTCCAAAACCTACCAGTCCTGCAGAAATGTTTGCCAATAAGAATTACTTAGATGAATACAGGGCACAGAATTTTAAAAAAGAGCAATCCTAAACCTCATCAAAGAATTCGAGACGGTTTTAAACGGCACAAAGAAACAATTCAATGAAATGACAGAGAAAGAACTTAAGGGGAATAAATACCTGAATGATACCTAAGAAAACACAAACATGAGGCAAATGAAAATGATAAAGACAATCGAAGGCTTGAGACTGAAATTCAAAAGTCAGAAACACGAAAGGAGACAAGCTGAAATGAAGATGGAATTGAAAATTCCAAAACACAACTAGAAAACTCAAAGGAAAAGCCTTGCAACTAGAATTAAGCAAACATACCAAAATGGAAAGCTTACAAGGCCTCAGCCCTACACACACGCACACACACACACACACACACACACACTCACTCACACATAAAAAAATTAAAGAATGCTGAGAACAGAAAAAATAGTCGTACTCAGAATACAATTGGTTACCCAATAACAAATGGTCAGCCCTAAAAACGTATAGATAAATAGCATTATACAGTCCAAGTAGGTTTACTTAGAAATGAATATATATGTGTATATATATGTATATGTGTGTGTTCAGTACTTACATATGCATATTTGTACATACATACATATATACACATATACATTCATGTGTGTACAGTATGCATATACGTAGACATGTGCACACACACACACACACACACACACACACACACACACACATATATATATATATATATATATATATATATATATACATACCCCTATAATATACATATATTCATGTAGCAATAATTACAAAAAAAGTCCATGAATTTGAAAACAAGCAAGGAAACATATATGGGAGAGTTGGGAGGGAGGAAAAGAAGGAAGAAATGACATACTTGTATAATCTCAAAAATAAAAGAAACACTTTATTAAAATCTTTATCACTTGTTGGTAATAGTTATATCACAAAGAAATGTTCGTATGTGTTTAATCAATTTGGTACATGTAGGGCATACCCAGGTTGGGGGGTGGGAGGGGGCATGAGAATGGAAGGTACTCATTTGCAAGTCAAAACATAAACTCAGGTCTTACGTGGCCTTCTGCTTTTATCTGAGAAAGGGTCTTTCCTGGCTTGAAACTCTCCAGTGAGGATAGGCCTGACAGCCGCGGAGTTCTAGGGATTTGTCTTCCCCAGGTTCCCCAGTGCTAGGATTATAGGCATGACCCCACCACACATTGTATCTTAGGTAAATTCTAGGAATTGAACTCTGTTCTTACTAGGCAATCTCTTCATTTTCTTAGCCAGTTTTGCCACTCTGGGAGAGGACTAAGAATAATGTATATTCATGCTTTGATGGTGTAATAGAGATACTAGCTTTGCATCATTTTATCAGGGTTGGCTAAACATCAGGATTTTAATTATACTGTTGTTATGTGTGTCCATGATCTCGCTCTCTCTGTCTCTGTCTCTGTCTCTGTCTCTGTCTCTGTCTCTCTCTCTCTCTCTCTCTCTCTCTCTCTCTCTCTCTCTCTCTGTGTGTGTGTGTGTGTGTAAAGATCAGAGGACAACTATGTAGTGTCAGTTCTCTCCTTTCATATGTACATGGACTCTGCAAGTTGAATTTAGCTTAGCATGCTCCTGAACAAGCACCTTTAGCCCATCATGCTGGCCTTGTATATCCGTATTTAGAAATATTAAAGAGATGCGAGGAGCTCTGGGGAGATGGTTCAGTGTGTAAAGCACTTACCATGCAAACACGAGGGACTAAATTCAGTCCCTAGCACCCACATAAAGGCTGCTCTGGTCATTACCCTCAATAGCCTATGAAGTGGAAGTTTCTGGTTGTATCTTGTGGTCTTTTGCTGAGGTAGACTCACAGGATGTTTTGCTGAGGCAAGACCTGTGGGAGGACACATGATGTTTGGAGAGAGTATAAATGGGACTCAACGAACAGTGATGGGGTGCTTGCATAGCTAGCCTCGCAACACATCATTGGTCTTCACTGATCTTCACTTTGTTGAGAGAGGCACGGAAGAGAACTCCTGGCGTGCCGGCTAGTCCTGTTCACTCCTCCTGACTTGTGAGGATTCTGCGAATGGCTGGTGGTTTCTGCTGAATCATGCTGCCATTGCTGACTCATGTTTGGTAAAACTTTTGAACTAGTATCCTGACAAATGAAGATTGGGATTGTCCCAAAGAACTACTTCTAACCAGGTCCACACCGCCTTGTCCTATTTACCATCTTTTCCACCCTACCATTGAATGGTGAGCAAAAGGGGATCAAAGGCGTTGAGAGCCCTTATTAAGTTAGGTTTTGAAAAATCTAAGCCTACAAGCCCTAGTGTTGGAGTGGCAGAGACAGTTGGATCCCTGGGACTTGTTGGTCAGCTAGTCAGGCCAAGTCAGTGAGTTCCAGGTTCAGGGAGAGATCCTGTCTGAACAATCTAAATAGAACCATTGTGGTGGCTCAGTGGGATAGGTTCTTACTGCTCTGCTTGAACCTGCTGACCTGGGTTCAATCCCTCAAAGCTAAGCAAAGGAAGATATAGAAAACGAGCTCCATAACACTGTCATCTGACCCCATATGCACTGTAGTATCATTAAACACACACACATCATATACACAATAATGAATGAAATTTAAAGATACACATATTACATACATATATACATAAAATCACACATCACACACACAAGAATGAATAAATTTAAAGATTCATACACACACACACTATAGAGAGAAACTGTGGACACCTGATGTTGACCTCTGACCTACAGCACATATGTGTATATATATATATATACACATGTATACCCATATACAGGTATGTACCTCCCACAAATTAACAAGCAAACACACACACACACATGCCTTAAAGAAAAAAAAAATTAAAGGATCATCAATTGTTTCGGGAAAACAATTGGAGAGACTTTGAAAGTTGTTTTCTATTAGTATTGGTTTAAGAAATTATTGGATTAGAAAATGCCCAGCTCTTTGTATTTGACTGTAGGAATCTGCATATTGCAATTCAAAGCCCAGCCCTTTAAACCTTTTAAGTGTGGTTTTCATTGTGTATCAATAGCTGCTTCATGTATATTTCGAATGATCCCTGCAGTAACTGACTTGCCCTTTTGTTGGCCAATGGTCATCTGATTGAACTGGGAGCACAACAAACCCACTGTGCAGAGCTCAGACCACCCAACCTTTCTTCAACAATTACACTTCCGCAAAAAGAGCTGGTGTCTGATGCATAAGGGAGAGCAAGATGAAAGAGCACACACTGATGTGAGCACACTATTAAACACCTTTGCTTCGGAGCTGAGCCGCTTGGGGAATCAGATCCATCTTTTGTCATTGTGTCCAGTGAGGCCGAGTGACTATTTCTATTTTCATTTCTAAAAATGAAATAACAGCATTCACTAGTGAAGGTTATTTTAAGATTAGTTGAAAGTAAGGCATGTCCCATCGCTAAGGAAAGGCGAACCCTGTTTTTTTTTTTTTTTTTTTTTTTTTTTTTTTTTAAGGATTGATGTTTGCAGGGCACGCTTCAGGTATCATGTTAAGAGGCCAGCTTCAAAGGACTTCCAGGGAAACTGTGACCTGGTTCCACATCCTATGGCTGAGTGTGTAGACACAGCTACAAGTATGGGGATTTCTTAGTCTGTCTATCTGGAGGGTGTTGTTTGAAAGTGAAGAAAGGCTAGGAGTTCTCTTCAAGTCTTTTCAGATTATGTAATGCTTATACCTTCAAATGCTAAATTTTGCTGCTGTTGCTGCAACTAGAGACAAATAAGATTCAGAGGGTTTTGGGGTATTGTTTTTGGTGGGTTTTTTTTTTGTTGTTGTTTTTTTTTGTTGTTGTTGTTTTTTTTAGCTTCTGACAGATTACAGTTGGCAAAAGAGAGAAAACAAAAAGTATTTCAAACTCACTGGGAAAGTTCAAGAGCTGTGGTAGGTAAAAGTTTATTCATGTCTTTGATTAAACACCTTAAAAGATGAAATGAGCATGTGGTTTTGTTTCTGGGTCTTCAAGTCTATTACATTTATCAATCTGTATGCCTCTGTACCAATCCCATGCCGTTTCTATCACTATTGCTCTGTAGTACACCTTGAGGTCAGAACTGTGATTCCCCCAAAAGTTCTTCTCATTGTTAAGAATTGTTCTTGCTATCCTAAGTTTTTCTTTTTGTTGTTGTTTTCCCATATGAAATTAAGAATTGCTCTTTCCATGTCTTTGAAGAATTCTGTTGGAATTTTGATGAGGATTGCTTTGGGCAGGATTGGCCATTTTTAACTATGTTAATCCAACCAATCCATGAGGTTTTCTTCAATTTCTTTCTTGAGGGACTTGAAGTTCTTGTCATACAGATCTTTCACTTGTTTGGTTAGAGCTACCCCAAGATATTTTATATTATTGTGAAGGTTGTTGTTTCCCTATTTTCTTTCTCAGCACATTTATCATTTGTATAAAGGAAGGCTACTGATTTGTTTGAGTTACTTTTATATCTGACCACTTTGCTGAAGTTGTTTATCAGCTGTAGTGTATCATTGTTCTTTATCAAGTTGTTTATCATTCCAGCAATATAAACTCTAACCAAGACACACAGGCTTCTAAGGCCTTATGTTAATACCTTCACATGTGCATTTTTTATTCTTTTGCTAATTCATTCCTGAACTCAGATCCATTTCCCCTCCTCCGCTCTAGACATTCTAGAAATTTCCATGCATGTCATTGAATATATAAATGTATTTGTCATTGAAAAAATAAGTAAGCTTATTATGTGCATGGAATTAATTTACATACTTAACAATACATCCTGTTCTCTGGCGTACTTTGCATTCTCTCCACACTATAGTTAGCATGGAGTTATACGTCATCACTCATTCCACCTACCCACTGCATATTATTTCATACTGTGCTTCCAATATATTTTAGTTATCCATTCTTTTCACATTGAATCTTATCTGTCACCAGTTCCCATACCTATAAAGTAACAGTAGATGCCATTGCTAGGTCTAGGGTATGCATACTAATTTTTTTCAAATATTGTAAACTGACTTCATTCTAGAAAGCCACACACCTTGTAACAAGGTTCTTATGTCTCAGTCTAGACAGTACTTGGTATTCTGGAAGGTTGTAATGTTTACAGATTCACAGTGTATAAAGGGAAATCTCAGTTTAACTTGAGCCTCTTGGTTATCAGAAAGATTTAACACTACCATATCTGTGTCAGCCATCTGGAGTTCTCTTATATGAATGGCCTTTTCACAATCCTGCTTCACTATACAGTAGATTCCCTGGTTTGTTGTTATTAGTATAGAATGGTTGGGGTTGCTTAGACTAGTTGCCCATCAAGCTTCCTTGGGCGTATAATATGGACTAAAATTAAGAATTAGTGTTTAAGATGGCTCCATGAGTAAAAGTGCCTCCCATACAAGTTTGGTCATCACATGCCACAGTAGAAGAGAACAAACTCCTTGAAGTTATTTTTCTGACCTCCACACTGGTGCTGTGATAAGTGTACTCCTAAAGTCATATTCACACACACACACACACACACACACATGCATATACACTAAGAATAAATTAAATACATTTATAAATTATATTTTCTAGGGGATTCTACATAGCAAGGATGGGAAGCATGAATTTGAGTCATAAATGCTGAAAGGGATGGGCCAAGTTATTTTTTTTTCTGTGTATCTAGCTGTACATGTATGTAAAATCAGTATAACTTATCTTTGAAAGGGTTATTTACTATAAAACCAACTTGTAAACTTCTCAATGAAGTACATGGACATTTAAAGGTACTCCAGAGATGTCCTGTTGTTTCTCTGCTGTCTAGCATGTATGAAGAATTCCATAGGGTGCTCAGATTTGAATGTTGATTTCATCATCCTTACCCTTTGGAAGAATTTAGAAAACACTTTATTTGAATGTGACCACAGACAACTGGTCTTTTTGACATCTTCTCCAGTCCTATGCAGTCACAGAACTCACTCACAGCAAATTGTCTGGACTTTAGTAGTGATGCTTAGTCAGAACACTTACATCATCTTATATCACCAATACCTGGGGTTTCATCACTTTCCTAAAATCTTACAGGAGAATTTCTTTGGGTATTTAACGTGGATTGAAAAGCCAGCAAAACCAGCCTTGAGGGAAGATGGGAATGAAAAGAGGGCACACCTGGCACACCTCCAGACTCTCTTTTCTCTCTTAAGAAAGTGCCTCTTGTGCTTATGCATCCAGGCTCTCTCCCTGTGATGGGCCACACTGCCCTTGAACTTTGTGCCTCTGCTTCCCAAGAACTTGAATTACAGGTGCAAGCCACCATGCCAGGATTTCCAACCTTTTTTAGGGTTTCCTCTCTTCCACCCCCCTCCACCTCCCTTTAAAATCAATGTATTAGTAAATAGGTCTGTTGACATTCATTTAATATTGTAATATTATTTACTAAAAAGAGATTGTTAGATATCTAAGCTTAGGTAAAAGTACTCTTCAATGCTTCATTTCTCTAAACTATAATCTACAATTTCCAAGCTTATCCAAAAATCCTTGATTCTATAGCTCTGTGAACGCCACACGTTGATGGGTATGATGCTATTGGAAGTCACTCAGCCCTAGTGTCTCAGCCATCTCAAGTGAAACTCTTCCAGCAAGGGCTTTCTACAAATTATACAAAGCTGCCTACCACATGGAGGATGCTTCATGGTAAGGTGTCATCTCTTCCATGCATGGAGCATCCCTGATGTTTTGAGGAATGGATTCCAAGCTCACAGAGCTAGCAAAAACTATGAAATGTTCCTGGGGCCGATGTTATATCTCACCAAGTCATGATAATTTGAACCTCCAGCAGCGGTGTCTTACAGAGGTGCTGTTGTCATGTGGCTGACATTCTATGCATATACGTTTCTGGATATTGCCGTTCAAGAAAGGGGGTACGGTTGGATTCACTTATCCTAACATCATTTACCTGTGTTCCTACTGAAGAAGAGTATGTTTGCATTTGAAAACTACTGTTCTCCCCTCCCCACCTTTCTTCCTTTCCAGTCATTTTTCAGCTCTAGTATAACTATACATAAAATGTTTTGGCAATGGCAAATCAATTAGATTTAAAAGGAGAAAGCCTCTGTCAACCAAGAGAAACTTACCATTTGTCCTTGCTGGGTGAGGATCTGTCACACAGAGCTGGCTCTGCCCCAGAGCCCTTAGCCATCCTTGCCTCACTTTCCTGGGACCCCACAGATTCCCTCAGCTCCTCCTTAGCCATAGGACTGGCTCTCAATCTTCCTAATGCTGGGATCCTTTAACACAGTTCCTCACGTTGTGGTGACCCTCAACCATAAAGTTATTTTCATTGTTACTTCAAAACTGTAACTTTGCTACTGTTGTGAATCATAATGTAAATATCTGACTGCAGGGTATCTGATATATGACCCCTGGGAAAAGGTCAGGTAACCTTCCAATGGGGTTGCAACACATAGCTTAAGCACCACTCAAAGGCCTCACTGTCATTGTCAGACCTTGTGTCTATAGAGAAGGCTGTCGCCAAGTCCTACCCAGCAGGCATCTTTCTTCAGATAATCTCTATTTATAAGTTTTTAAATGCCTAAAAGCAAATAACTTCTCTTTTGTCTTAGCTGTTGACAGAAGGACAGTCAAAAACAAATTTGTTCCATTTTGCCTGGGCAGATCCAGTAAAGAGGAGACCTGAGTCTAACAATCAACCCGATTGCTAGAACACAGTGCCTACACACACCACAAGACACAGTCTAAGTGGGAGACTTTAACATGAAAACATACAATATAATGAAGAATATACATATGCAGAACAATACAGTGGTGAGTATTACATACAAAGCCATATGTAATACACAATAAAGCACTTCTCTAGAAATAAAAATGTACTGGCTTCAGTCAATTTTATTCATCATTGTAATACCATCATTTGATTATTTATTCATCACTAACTGTGTGTCAGAAGTTTTGCTAAGCATTTTTTAATTACCTAATGTTATTCTCATGATGCTAAATTGTTAACTATACTCATTTTAGGAAGTCTTGTTTATTTTACAAATAATTTATTAACAACTGTTAATGAAATAGTAAAAATGTATAAATGTCTTCCTTGAAGGTATAAAACTGAGACAGATAAACATCTACCTATATTAAAAAAAATATCCAGGAGATGTTTTTTTTTAATTTTTTTTATTACATATTTTCCTCAATTACATTTCCAATGCTCTCCCAAAAGTCCCCCATACCCTCCCCCCCACTTCCCTACCCACCCATTCCCATTTTTTGGCCCTGGCGTTCCCCTGTACTGGGGCATATAAAGTTTGTGTGTCCAATGGGCCTCTCTTTCCAGTGATGGCCAACTAGGCCATCTTTTGATACATATGTAGCTAGAGTCAAGAGCTCTGGGGTACTGGTTAGTTCATAATGTTGTTGCACCTACAGGGTTGCAGATCTCTTTAGCTCCTTGGGTACTTTCTCTAGCTCCTCCATTGGGGGCCCTGTGATCCATCCAATAGCTGACTGTGAGGGAGATGTTTTAATTTGGAAAAGAAAGCAAAACAGCTGCTGTCTACGAGTCTGAATGCTAAGTTTTGGACTTCCTCAAGGAATGGTTTCTGTTCCTCGTTCCTCTTTTTATTTGCAGGGAACATGTTAACCTGCTTTTCATGCAGGAAACAAACCCTTTATTTATAATCATTTGTTCATTAAATTGTTGGAGTGGAGTTTCAGGGATTTTCTTCAAGCCTTTAAGATTGTGATTTATTTTAATCATAAACACTACAGTGATTTTTTAGAATGATGCACTTTAAAGCTTTCATACATTTACTTACTTACTTACTTACTGAGGCTGTGTGCATGTGCCAGGGTGCACGTGTGGAGGTCGGAGGACAGCTGGAGGAATGGCTTCTTCCCGTCCAGCAAGTGGGTTGCTGGGATTGGAGTCAGCTTGTCAAACTTGGCAGCAAATGCCACAACCTGCTAAGCTCTCCAGCTCTCCAGCCTGTAGTCGTGAGTGTGTTCAGCTAAAAGTAAACAGATGGCATAGGCCACAGTCTCATCAGGATCTAACAGTTTTCTTTCCACTACTCAAAGGAGTGTCTTAGCTTTAAATGTAAGGACAAGGCTATGGGCATTCATAATTGCCTAAAACTAAGTAAACCCAGCAAAAGCGAAGAAGTCTGTATCCAATTTTCATTAAGTGGATTGATCTAAGTAGATCACTGGCAGTTGGCTAACCCCCTATACTAATTTAATGAAGATGAGCAACACTCGTACCATGCTTTCTCAAACTCCCAGATTAGAAACCATGTTCTCTTACAGTTGCCACTTGACTCTGACAGTAACCTTTGAAGGCAGTACTTTATCCTGAGGAACAGCAGTCATGCATCAAGCACCTGCGTTTCTGTGTGCCAGACACAACAGGAAGCATTCTGCATATGCTAGCCTACTTAACTCTTAAAACTCTTATGGATTAGACATGTGTTAGCTTCAGTGGCAAGTTACAGACAATAAATATCAGTAAGCAATGAAAGAAACCAGAAACTGGTTTTCTATGTAAGCCTAGGTAGGTGGGCTAGAACTTTTGCTCTGACTACATTCTCATGAATGTAGCAGCCCAGGCCTCTTCTCTCTCTGGTGTCCCATTCCCACTGTATGGTTTATGGTGGCTGCCCCAGCTCTGCCTATTGCCTGAATTCTGGCCATCACAGAAAAGCCCAGAGGAAATGCACCCTCCCCTCTGCTCTAAGGCTACTATCAGAAGTGGCAGACACATTTCTATGATGTACTCTGCTGACCAGAAATCAAGTGTGCCACACACTGAGCTGCAGGAGAGTCCAGGAATGGGATTTCTGCTGGGAAGCTTCTGGGGTGTAGCTAGTTTAAGGGATTTTTTTTTAAAAAATGAAAATGAACTGGAAAGATATGTTTAGGTCTACACAAATAGCTCTATTTACAATGCTATGGTTCCTGTTCTATGAGTAGGAAGTTAATAAAGGTGTCTAAATGTCAGCCTTAAAAAACAACAATCATTTGTTTGATTAAAATTTATGGTCTCTACAATAATACATGTTTGGACTCTTAATCTACTTGCTAAGATACTTGCCACTTAAGTAACCATACATAAAACACTTTTAACCTAAAGAGAAAAGAACAAAGACTTGATTCTAGTCTAAGCGTTTGTACCTTGCATAACTATTCTACTTGACCCAGGAAAAAGCAGTACTCGATTCATTTATATTTCCAGTCAATGTGTAGTCGAAAGATCAGCATCCCTAGAATGCACTGTAATATTTCTAACCAATAGCATTAAAAAAAAAGTGACATTCTATAGAGAATAATAAGAACATCCTTAAGGACAGATGAGGTCATGACATCCCCTGTGCCCACCAAGGTATTAGGTATTAGGTATCTCACCTCTGCATTAGAAACATGTAAGATTGAATTAAATCAGACCTGGGAAAAGAATAACACTAGTCTAATGCTGCTTCAGAGAGCAAGGCAATGCAGCTTGCTGCTATATATTATGTGCTGAGTATTGTATGCTGTGGATGAAACAGAGAAGATACATGTATACCCCTATACTGTTTACTGAACACTTGAGATATGCTAGAAGTACAGGATACATTCAGGATCTGAAAGACAGTATGAAATGAATACTGTAAATGAACTTGTGAAATTTTGATTGAATTTTGAAACGATAACTTGGATATATTGAATTAAATAAAATATATCTCATTAACTGCATTGTTACCAGTTCTGATATCTTTTAAAATGTAGATATTTGAAAAGTATAAATTTGTATATGAGGATCAGTGACGAGCCACACAGGCAACAAAGGAAACAAAACCAAACCAAAGCAAAAGCAAGAACAAGAACAAAAACAAAGGGAGAGTGGTCGCTATCATAAGCAAAAAGAAAAAAAAAAGTTATTTCTAGTCTCTGGCATCTCCCACTGACTAAGGGAAGGAAGTTTCTTTCTAGGTATTTTCTAAAAAGTCGTTAAAACTCTCTGGACACCCACAGCACTGCCTTTTAAATGGCTCCACACCCAGCATGGCTCAGGAGAGTAATTTCCAATTACAGAGTTTCCTAAATCTTCTAGTACAGTGGAGCATTGTCTAGGGGGAAAAGACAAGCGTACTGTAGCTATTGTAAAGAATATGCTCCACTAGAAGTAAATCCATTGATCTAGAATCAACTGTAATGCATTTAGCTACAAATAACAGGAAAATAGATTTAAGCAATAAGCAACATTGTGTCACCAAGTCCAGCAGGAACTCAAGCTTCTGTGTGACTCTCTGCAGGCTTGTCAGGCTCCTCCTTCCCAGGCATCTCAGCCTTGCGTTCAGAATGTATTTAAATGCACAACGAATCAGTCGCTGCGTGTCGTTTTACCATTGTGTTTAATTGCCACCCTTCCATCATTAAAACTTCTCCAATATAATCACAGGAATTGTCTCACAAGCTTTTGCTGGCATCCATCTACATAGCCATTTAGTGATATTTATTATCTCTAATGTGGTGTCAAACACAACACGATCCTCAGTTCTTTCTCTTAGTGAGTGAGGTTTACCCTTTTTCTCATACTAGAGAAAACCGACAAAGGTACGGCAGTCACAACATCAAGTTTGTCTTCGATCGGCTTTAAAGTTTCCCGTTCTCAAAACCTGCCTTTAAGGTTTATGTCTCTGAGATTCAGCGAGTGAACGAATGAGAAAACAAGTCTGGCAGTGTTAGGCCTGCCTGACAGAAAGACTTCTGCACATGGCTTTTCTGTTTCTCAGTAATTAGGATCCCAGCATAACTACAGCTCAAGATATTTCTTATCAAATGTCCTCATCAAAAAGAGCTTTGATTCTCTGTGAAATTCTGTGTTCCTTCCGGTCCAGCAGACACATTAATGACGTTCTCTGGGGCAGGACCTCAGCAAGAAAACAGATGCCTGTTACTCAAATGGCACCATTTCTCAAAACACTTCTCAAAGCCCTTAGGGCTTGCTCATATACACTTGCATGAGAAGGCATACCTGCTCCTCTCCCCCAACACCTCTCTCTCTCTCTCTCTCTCTCTCTCTCTCTCTCTCTCTCACACACACACACACACACAAACACACACACAATTGGTCTCATTACACCTGCCTTACGATATTGCACATAACATAAGATAATGCATATAGTTATTCAAAATGAGGCAGATTACATTAAATAATAGACATAATGGTGATAAGGACAGGTGTAACACAGAATCAGTGTTGCTAAAGGCATTGAGACACAAGCACTTTGGTCAAAAGCAACCTATTGTCCCACCTGGCCTCTAATCTGTGAGCTTCCCAAATGTCTCCTGGGCACTCTTTTACTTAGTGATCTTTTTTCCCTAATTTGTCTCTGATTTCCCCATTATCAGCTCACAGTGATTCCTTGCTTTGAGTCCACAGATTTCCTTTAACTGTTTGTTCCCATCTGAGTGTCTCTCCTTAACCAACCATAATTTCCAGTAGAATTGGGTTCAGGAATGAGCCATCAAGAAACCCACCTTTCCCAAGTGGCTAAGACTCCTCCGCCCCTGCCACACACACACACACACACACACACACACCCCGTGAGTTCTTACCATGTAGAACTTCACAATTTCTTTAACATGACTGCTGTGTCACACGCACTTCATATTTAGCATACAGTGAGTGATCCGCCCATCCTTCCTACTCATATTCACACCCATATGTTCTGCTTTCATATTGGGTATGCCTGACAAAATCTCACTTGCTTATCAATGTTTATACATCTTTAGAGTTTGGCTTATCCCATGCTTTCTTCTCTAGTGGAATCAACTGTTCTGGAAAACAACAAACACATTATTACAGTTTATTTATTTTATCATTCATTACCAACAATTTGAAATGTGATCTCTTTGCGAAAGACACCTTAGTTTCTCAAATATTAGGGTTTCTAATTTAAAGAACAAAATAATCTGTTTCATTCTCAAAGACAATCTTCAAAAGTCATGTCAAAGGTCTTCTTGATTAACCAGTCCATTCCAGACACCAGCTTCCTCTACTGTAAATATAAGATATTATATCATGTACAGGTTCTAGTTCTGCTTGTTTTGCTGAGAACACAGAGTAAGCATCTCTCAGGACTATGGATGAATAGCAGGGGTGGAAGCCCACCCAGTAACCCTGAAGGACATACCTGAAACCTTGCCACACTCTGACTTCCAGTGCACATCTATGGAAAATAGTTGCCTTCTTGTTTAAGACCATACACCGCCCTGGTTTGTCCAGGATTTCTTGGTTTGGGATGTTCTACACCTGTGCAAGGCAGAATGCTTGCCACCCTATGTCTTATCCCTTAAGGCATCAGTTTTTCCTAATGTGCAGGGGCGTATAGACACAATCATCCAGTTTATTGTCGATGTGAAGTACATGATGTACATAGAGAGCTTATAGGTGATTTGACCTTGAAAGCCATTGTTACTGAGCTTCACCCAGTCTAGGTTTAAGTATTCGTATCTCTAAGTGAGCTCAAACTTACTTATCTTTTTGTTCTCTCACTTTTTTATGGGGACACAGTCATTTAAAAATGAAATTGATGCCTTTCAAAATCGCCGGTTTTGTTGTGTCAATAATTAATCAATGGATATTATTTGATACCACCTAGATTTTGTGGGTCCAAATTTAATAGAATAGATGTGTTTCACTAATTTTAAAGGGGTGGTCCCTGAGCCAAGACCTTTCCTGAAATGTAAATTCTTAGTCTCTAGCACAGATTACAGACTGAATCTGTACAGAATGAATCAAAAGCCAGTTCTCCAGGTAACTCTAACATGTGGGGAGGGCTAAGAGCCACAGCTCTCCTTGTGGCTTCTCTAGACCACAGTCCACAGCCAAGGTCTTTTTCACATAGAGGTGAACCAGTAAAACAGCAGCTATATTAATATGGAGACAATACAATTTTAAAGGCATCAATCATTTTTGCCAAATAAATTGTATACAATAGTTAGATTTTCCTCATCATCTTCCATTCCTTAAACACAGCACTTAACTATTGACATATTAAAGATTGGCCTGTGAATAGTGTTGATAGTAGTTTCAATAAATAATAAATATCTCCAAGCCGGGCAGTGGTGGCACACGCCTTTAATCTCAGAACTTGGGAGGCAGAGGCAGGTGGATTTCTGAGTTCGAGGCCAGCCTGGTCTACAGAGTGAGTTCCAGGACAGCCAGGGCTACACAGAGAAACCCTGTCTCGAAAAACCAAAAAAAAAAAAAAAAAAAAAAAAAAAAAAAAAATCTCCCATGTAGCTTACATGTACCTCATATTCACTGTAACCTTATGTGATTAAAACAGGTAAAAAAAATTTCCTGCCAGCCTACTACTATCTTAAGCTAAGAGTTTTGAAACATGTCAGATAAATGTAGAGTAGAACTGCCAATGAATATAGCTGAAATGGTCAGTTATGTGGTGAATGGCTGATAACATGGTTTACAGCTCTGTAAGTGTTCCCAGTTTGGATGCTTAGCTACTGTGTTACCCCTGTTTGAGATCACTAACTCCTCTGCTTCTTCTAGTTCCTCAAACCAATGGCTTCTGAGAGTGAGCACTAATTTCATGTCCAGCCATGGAAATAAAGCCAGGGAGAAAATGTAAACAGAGTCTGTTGACTTGAAATAAATATATCTTAGACACAAAGTCTCCGTCAAGATGTTCAAGTCCAAAATTATCCTTCCCAGTGTGAGAGTTATGCTATAGTTTAAACATGTAGGCCTTTAGACAATCATGGTGAATGTCATTAACGCTGAATTATCTGCTTCAAAAAGTCAAGCCTGCATGAGTATGGTCATCTCTTTTCATTGGGGAGTTCTGTGGAATGTGGTCTCCTGGACAGGACACATCTATTTAACTTGTGGATTCACATCGGGTGGTTTTGCCTGCAGAAGATTCAGTCAGCTTAAATTCCGGCAGTGATGAGGTAGATGACGACCAGACCCTACTTCTTATCCAGGAGCTATTGCTAGTTTAGCTACTGGAGCAGGAAAAATGACTCTTTTTTGAGGACATGGCCACTTGTAGTTCTCATGCTCCAGTGGATGACCCACATTCATGAGTATAGATGCAGCTCTAATTAGACTTGGGATACAAAACACATGCACACACAAAGTTGGGAGGGGGTAGATACTGAGAAGAATATGGAATGAGTCAGACGGGAAAGTGGACAACTTAAATATGATCATATTTCATTGTATACATGTATCAAATTCTTAAGACTAAAGAAATCTTTTTCTTTTTTTTTTTTTTTTTTTTTTTGATTTTTCAAGACAGGGTTTCTCTGTGTAGCCCTGGCTGTCCTGGAACTCACTCTGTAGACCAGGCCGGCCTTGAACTCAGAAATTTGCCTGCCTCTGCCTCCCAAGTGCTTGGATTAAAGGTGTGCGCCACCACGCCCAGCTAAAGAAATCTTTTTAAGAGGATTGCTTAGTTTATAAGAAGGCTTCTTTGAAACGCTCATTCATTTCTTTGCTCTTAAAATACTCTTTTGAGTTTATAAGGTTGTGTCTTTCCTTAAATTCTAACATAGAAGCCCAACATGTCCTGACAGCATCCAATCAGCCTTTAGTTCCTTATTCTTAAACAGAAACAAAGAACTGAAGATCACCAGTATTTAACATTAAAAAGGTACAGCCTGAAACTAACAAAGCCTAAACAGGAAATGCATTCAGGTGTGACAACTAGCAAGAAGGCTGACTCCTCCTGGTAGCAGTCTCCTGGTACACACAAATTTCTAATGTATCTCCCAATATCCTATACAGGGAATACCCTGTTCCACCTCACTGAGAAAAACAGAGGTCAGACCACTCGTTCAAAAATAATGGCAGAAGAGAATGCTGGTGCTGGCTTCGGAAAGGTCTGCAGTCTGAGCTCTCGGCATTACAGCAGAAGCTAGGATCCCTTCAGAGAGCAATACGACAAATACCTGGAAGCAGTGATTTCAGAGGCGAAAGTAGAGAAGGCACCCATGAAAAACAGCAGTGTGCCCTCTGAAAGGAACATTCAGTAAATTCTTTAAATTTAAAAAAGGAAATGAAAAGAAAGGAAAGAAAATGCAGTACTACCAAGAAAACCAGAAGAATTAAAATATAAGACTCGAGAAAACTTTCAGACAAATAGAATTAAAAATAGAGATGAAAATATGGAATGAGCAGACTTTGTGTCTAATACAATCTGCAAGGCTATTGACATGGACCAGACCTGTGACTTGAAAGATCCAATTAACTGTTCAGAAACTAGACATCATAGTATCTTGTCAGTCATAGTTCCATGAGGAAGAGAGAAACAGAGATAGCAGCATTATCAAAGAAAAAAAAGGAGAAACCGTAAAATCAAACTGAAGGACACATCTACAAACTGGAAGGGCTGATCCATGTCCACATGTGTATGAAGAGATTGTGTCATCGTCAGAACACTAGAGATAAAAGAATAACTCAAAAGCACTTTATCTTTTAGAATCAGGATCAGATTTCACTAAACTTCTTCAAGAGCAACCCAGACTAGGATCACATTCCCGTCTCCCGGATTCTGAGGGAGTGTGACCTCCAACCCAGAAGTTCTGGCCCTGCCAAACCACAGCCAAGCTTGAGGAGAAACTGCAGGTGGTCTTTTGGATTCCTCCAACATGCTTGTCTCTTATGGCCTCCCAGAAAGTGGCTGCTCAACAATTCACTTCTTCAAAATGGGAAAGTGAATAAAAATGAAGTGTAAGGAACTTGAACCACAAAAAGATTAATTACAGATGAGGAAAAGTGAGATCTTCAGAATAAGTGCCAACGCAAGAAGATGGTCTTGGGAGAAGGTACCAGGGACAGTTCGCTGAAGTGGATCTGATTTTACTAATAGTTTAACAGAAGCATCAGAAAATCTGAGACTATCTGACTGAATGATAGATACAATCAGAAGACAAGGCTACTTTAAGGTCTATAAAACACACTCACACACACACACACACACACACACACACACACACAAGCAATATCAATTACAAGACAGTATGGTTCAGATGTAAGTAATAGACATAGTCATAACAGTGGTAAAAATTAAAACTTGACTTAACCCCAAAGTGTATTATAAAGAATGAGAGAGTGAAAAAAAAAGTCCTTGTTCATGTACACGGCAGAAAGAATGTGGCAGAGCCCGGATATACATTGTTGTCATTATAGATGAAGGTCAACCATTCCTACTGATGCCCCAAATTGGAAAACCAGTAGAACAAGCAGGTAGTGGAGGCATCTGGGGAGGCACATAAATAAATCGAGTGTTTAAAAAAAAAAAACCTTGCTTTTGACTTGAGATGCTGGAGCTTAGAAGAGATTTTCTTAAGAGTCTTCACACACTGGTTTAGATTTTTAAGGCAAGGATGTATACATTGCTCTAGCAAAACAAAACAAAACTCAAGTGGAACCTGATGAAGAGTATTTACCACTGGATGCAACAGCAAGATTGTAGGGAGGAGCCAAGCCTTGCTTTACTTGGTACAATTGTGGGTTTAAGTGAAACCACCATGTAGCCAGGCCTTTCTTTGTTGAACTTCACCACAGTGGATTCTGCCCAGGTCTGCCTGCAGGCTTATACCAAGACTGAAGGAAAAGCCTTACAGTCACATTGGTGTCCTGGGGAAGGGTGGGTCCCTGGGAAGGAATGAGGAGGGCAGGGAAATAATTCCCACAGGGCTACATTTTTATTCAAGTGTTGACCAGGACTTAATTTTGGAAAACTGCTGAATCACCTCTGTGATTTTAGCCATTGAACAAACACCCATGGGTTTAAATACATGTAAAAGCGGAAACTGTAATTCACTTTGGAAAAATTCCCAAGCTCCTTTTTCTAAGTGTATTGGCTTTGGGAAGATACTGGTCCATCAGGGCTAACCCAGCAGGTCATGATCTCAGTAACTCTGAGAGAGGGAAAGGAAGATAAGGGGCTTTAAGGGATAAAGTTTTAAACTGTAGTAGCAAAGGGGGCTTTTATTTTCCTCCTATTGAGCAAGTAGTAATATTTGGAAGTAGCTGTAGGCATGCTCTCTTGCTGTCTCGCCCAGTCTCCTGAACACAACTGTACAGCTACACTCACTCACACCTCGACTTTGAGGGTTTTTACTCCTCTAGGTCAGCAACCTCGGGGTGTTTCTGGCCTCCTGTGGCACACGCCTTTCTCATTCTCCTCCTGCTTACTCTCTTCAGCCTTTCTGTTTTTCAAATTTCTCATATCTTTAACTAGATCAAGCATCATTTTCTGGTCTCCCTTACCACTTCCTCCACTTAAAATGTCTGAGTAACTTCTGGGTGAAATGTGAACTAATCTTTAACGATATTAACATTTTCATGTTGAGAAGACAGTGCAGAGATCTTAAATATGGATAGCGAGTAAACTGTAAAAAGGAAACCTGAGCAGACGATCAGAAAGATGTGCTCAGGTGTTTGCGGTAGTGTTAGGGAACAGCTGAATCAGGATGGTTTCATTTTGTCTATGGTAGAGAGCATACAGCAGCGAAGTGGAAATCAGGAGCCAGTCTCTTTGACTGGTATATTATTAATATGGGGAGAGTGGTCCTGTAGTAGGGTAAGGTTCAAGGAGCAGTAAATTGTGGAAAGGTGCGAAAAGACCCACAGGAGAAACGTTATTGTAGTGAATTTGAACAAAAGCCATAGAAGCCTCTGATGGCCAAGACTGTTGGTTTTTTTTTTTTTTTTTTTTTTTTTTTTTTTTTTTTTTTCCTTCTCATCAAAATGATGGAGCCTATTTTTAGGTAGAAAAAAGAAGGCAGATCTCTCTCTTTCTCTCTCTCTTTCCTGCTGTTCTCCAAGTGATCTCACCTTAAAATAATCAACATACCAAAGGACAGTATGTCCTGAGCCCTCTCTGGAGAATCCTGTTTGCCTTTAAATATATCTGGGCTTTCCCTAAGGTCTACCATCCCACTGTCTCTAAGAAGACACGGGGACATTTTAGCCATAGTTTTCTTTAGGGGCTTAGAAATGCAGATAGGATCTGGATCAGTTTCAGTTAAATGTATATAAAATATATTTTATGGCAAATTTATATTGACTTAAATTCCTTGTACATTTTTCTTATAAAATAATTTCTTTAGTATGTGAATATATCATCAATAACAATTGGAGACAAGAGCTAAGCAAATTTGAATTATGAAACAAAAATTCCAATTTTTTTAAAGCAGTCTAATAGTTAAAACCAGATATAACGGTTCATGTCTGAAATCTTGCCACACAAGAAGCTGAAATAGGATTAATACAAGTTCCAAGCCAGCCTGGGCTACGTAGTGAGCTCCAGGACAGCCTGGGATATTACATGAGGATATCGACCCCTTTTATCACCTCCCCCCCAATTATGCTAAATGCTTTTGTGCACATTCTATAGAAATAATTTAGGCACAGTATTGAAAATACAATGAAGAGTCTCATCATGAATCTTTTTAATTGGATATTTTTTTATATTTACATTTTAAATGTTATTCCCTTTCCTGGTTTTCCCTTCCTCAAACTCCTATCTCATCCCCTCTCCCCATTTCTATGAGGGTGCTCCCCACCCACCCATCACTCCCACCTCACTGCGCTGGCATTCCTCTACACTGGAGCCTCCATCCTTCACAGACCATGGGCCTCCCCTCCCACTGATGCCAGATAATGCCATCCTCTGCTACATATGTGACTGGAGCCATGGGTCCCTCCATGTGTACCCTTTGGTTGGTGGTTTAGTCTCTAGGAGCTTTGGGGGGTCTGGTTAGTTGATGTTGTTCTTACTGTGGGGTCGCAAACCCCTCATCTCCTTCAGTCCTTGCCCTAACTCTTCCACTGGGGTCACGGTGCTCAGTCCAATGGTTGGCTGTGAGCATCTGCATCTGTATTGGTCAGGCTCTGGATCTGACCTCATGAATCTTAACCAGAACATGAAGGCTCTTTGAAAGAGGCAGTGCTTGCTTTTCATAAACAGAGGGTGAGAATCACCCTGAGGTTTCACTACCTGGAGGGGGAAAGCTTACTGCTCCATGCTCCACGTGTGAACTACTGAGTGATCTGTCGGAACGCTGGAAACAGATGTGAGTTTTAAGTTTCTGCATCACACAGAGCTTTATGGAGCACTTGTGACTGCACCACAAATGCTCTGCTCATCGGCAGAAAGCAGCATAGCCCGAGGAGGAACATTGCCCAAAGGAAGATGAAAACATGTAGAACATGAAGGCAGTATCTACTGAACCGAAAGATTCAAACTCCCCAACATGGGAATGTGGGAGGCCTCAGCTCGCAGAGTCCTGTTCAGTTTCTAGTTCTAAACACAGCCCAACTGCCAGTAGCTCGCAAAACTACCTCTATAAACTACTGGGTATTTTTTTTTTAACACTTTGGAGTAATCATTGCTGATTATTAATAAGAACAAGTAGCTGGGTTTAGGACCCATCTAAGCTCTGTGGAAACTAGTTTGGTTTCCTTGCAAAATAAGCCAAGGAAAATAACTGGCTCCATTCATTTATTAGTCCAGATGGACAAAGCCCGTTTTATTCTAGGCATAATGCTTATCTGTGTGCCTGACCTGAACTGAAGCAGGGGGGAAGACAGAAGGAAACCATGAAAGGCAGAAACTGAAAAAGTTGGCCCATTGCCCCCAAAGCGAACTGTGCTCCAGAGCAAAGAGAAATATTACCCTAGTGAGCGGCAAGGCAGAGTGCAGGGCTCCCCTGAGCTTAGGGCCTTTGAATAGAGGGAAATTAAAGCAATTATGCTCTTCTGTATAAGACCATTCAAAAAATAGTTTCTATTTAGTTTCTCTCGTCCTCCAACATGAAAGCAACATACTTCCTTTGAAAACTAAGTTATCATTTAAGACGTTTTATTAATTTTTGAGTCATTAGGAAATGACCTTTTAATAAAACCAGTTTTGAGAAATGGTGCTTTGTTAATAAGAACATCATGTCAAAGTTGCCTTTATTTGGTCTTTTATTGACCATTGTGGAATTGACCTGAAAATGGCCTTTCTCCATTTGCTATGTTCTTGCTTTAATTAAGCATTTTAATAAAAAGATATTAGCATGATGAAAGTTGAGGAATTATAAGGCTGTGAAGCTGCCTTAGCAATGTGCCCACCCACGAAGTAATCATTGCATGTACTTTCTTCTTATCTTTCCAGACATTTCTCATACTAACACACCCTTTAAGTGTAATGAATCATGAAATGCACAAGCATAAATATGTTTATGGCTCACAAACAGGAATTTTTCTGCCTTATCCCAGTTTTTCTTCTTCTTCTTCTTCTTCTTCTTCTTCTTCTTCTTCTTCTTCTTCTTCTTCTTCTTCTTCTTCTTCTTCTTCTTCTTCTTCTTCTTCTTCTTCCTCCTCCTCCTCCTCCTCCTCCTCCTCCTCCTCCTCCTCCTCCTCCTTCCCCATCCACAGGACTGCTGTGTATTCTGTTTGGCCTGGTCATGGCAGTGGCCCATAGAATGCAGCCTCACAGACTGAAAGCTTTCTTTAATCAGAGTTCAGAGGACCCAGTGCTGGAGTGGGGCTCTGAAGAAGGGGGACTCTTGAGCCCCCACTACCTGTCCATAGCTGAAAGTCCTGAGACCCAGGACATTCCCATGTCAGAGGCTTCCTCTGAGACAATTTATATTTCTCATTTTTTAGCACAATACTTTATAGTGAGAAAAAAACTACTGTTTCCACTCTTCATTCAGTGTGCAAGATTAATACTACACCTTTTTCTCATTAATAGGAAACAGTTACCATGCACAGGTTCTAGTAGGTATTTTATTAAATGAACAGGTGTGATTCTTCCAACAATGATAAGAAATCAACTTGTACTATCACTTCCACTTTCAGATGGGGAAACTGAGGCATAAGCAGTTTCAACAATCCCCCCAAGCTACTCAGCATTGGCTCTGGGCTTCCTTCCTACTGTTGAGCAGAGGCACTCATCAGCACTGGATCCAAATCCTACCCCAGCCACAACACTTAGACGGGAAACTGGATTTGACCAAAGCCACATAAACTTCTGAAAAAAGAATGACTTCAAAACTATATTTAGCTTTCCAAATGTATACATTTCCTACTGTCTGTGCTGGAATGTAAGACTTATTTCTTCCTAGGACATGAGTCTAGACTCTATTTCTACTTTGCTATTGATTTTGCCTTCCCAGAATTCCCTTTTCCACAGCTCTCTCTCTCCCTCCACCACCCCCCCTCCCCTCCTCCTCCCCGTCTCCCTCTCTGGAAGCAATACATAACTTTTATGGCCCTAGCCTAACATTTGAACTTCCTGGAACGAGAACTTCCTCCTTCTACCCGTGCTCCTGTCCCCGGATAAATTCCTCCTGCATGATTCATGGTAGAGTTGAGAATATTAGATCCTGTATGCATGTCACATGCTACGTCAATATTTGTGCAAAGAGTTGTCCTCCATGGACTAACAGCAGATGCAGTGGGGCACACTGATATGCTAGAATGTCAGAAGACAGAGAAGGACAGAGAATGTGCTCCCACCCCAACACTTTGCTCACACCATTAAAAGACGAGAGGATCTGAGCTGCTTTGAGATTTCTAAGTCAGCTTTAATGTTACAGCCTGCATCAATTATCTGAGCACAGGTTAATATATTAGTCATCAAGGACATGAAACTGACACATTTCACATCTTCTTGGCAGGAAAAAAATTCCAGATAGAAGAAAAAGGTGTCAAAATACCTATCTCACTGGCAAGACAACAACAACAACAACAAACTGTCCCTAAGCACTGTCAGACTGGGCTGTATTAGACTTTTACAGTTTAGAGGGAAATTCAATATTCACCCAACCTCTGCCCTTCTAGAAAATACTCTTTAAAAAAAAAAGAAAATTTAAGTAAAAACCAAATGCAATGAAGTTTTATGAAATTGCATTTTTTCCATTTATGATAACAAAACCAATTAGTACTGGAAAAATGAGATGGCTCAGCAGGTCAGAGCCTCACATCGCAAGCCTAACGTTATGAGTTTGACCCCTGGGATCAATAGAAGAAGGAGAGAATTGATTCCTGAACGTTGTCCTCTGACCTCTTCACACATGCACACAGAAAATAATAAGAAAGGCAAAAGTGTAAACTAAAAATCAAATGTCATGTTCCTTTAAACACGTTTGCAGGAACATTCTTTGTCATGTGCCCTGCCCCTAAGAGGAAAGACAACTGGAAAGCAAGAACTCGCCCAGGCATGAGAGGGAACTCGCTGTTTGATACTTCCCCTGGTACTGCACAGTGACCCCGACTTCAACTTATTTGTCTAATAGCTTCTCTTATTCAGTTCTTCACATACTTTCATGTTTGTGTCTACAGGATATGGGGGCATGGTGTGTGTGTGTGTGTGTGTGTGTGTGTGTGTGTGTGTGTGTGTGTGTGTGTGATAAAGCAGCCCACTCTTCATGCCTGTTACCCATCTCAGCATTACCCTAGGTATTTTTAACCTAGGAAAATAATCCTAATTAGTTGCAACACAAATCTTCTATAAAGTTTCCCATTAGAGAACCATTGGTAATATCGCAGCATATTGCCTATTATAAAAAGGTCAAATTGAAAAAAGAAACACAGGGAACAAAGGGAAAAAGGAGTTGCATAAATGATGATGTAGTTCGAGATACAAATAATTGAATCGCTTTTTCTTACTGCCATACTATTGATCTTGGGTTTGACTAAAGACAGCATGATTGCAGTGAGTTCCTCTCCAGACTGTTATATTTTCTTACTAGGCACAGACATAAAATCATAGACAAGAGGGGTGATGATAGGGGAAGGTTGGCAGTATCATAAAGGAAGTGTTTGCCAAGAGAAATCTTAGCATAGATTGGCATTACATCATTGCATGGCCCTCAATACTTCTTCTTTTATTATTTCGCCCACAATTTTCCCATCTTCTGCTCCTCCTCCTGCTTCCGAGGATAGTATGAGGACTGGACCCTAAAAGACACTAGTCCAATAAGAGTTTTAATAGATGGCTCATGTTTCCTCAGCACTGTCTTCTCGTTTCTTTGTATCTAGTACGATATGCTATAAGTACTACTGTTAAACGGTATTTACGGACGACCAAGTGGAAGCATAGATGGTTGAAAAAAAAAAGCACTTGACTAGGGCTGCACTGCCATGGTATAGTTAATAGCCTCACTGACAAAAAGCAGTGCAGTTTAAGAACTGGAGTGAAGGGTATCGGTATTGGAACAAAAATGATCCAGACATAACCTAATACCTGCCTGAAAACAGGCTTCTGAAACATAGCTCAGAGTTAAATATTTACATGGTTTGAGATTATGAACCAAGGTCTTCAAGGCAAGATTAGAATGCAAGAATAGCTGAGAGAAAAGTCATCCAGTCACTGTCATGACTCCTCAGGACACTGCTAACCATTAACAGACCACATCAAACCACTTGTCTAGAGACCCAAGATGACAGGGTCACAGCACAGGATAATACTATGTTGAAGGATTAGGGGTACCAGAGAAACCCCTCATGATCCTCCCTTCTTGTGTTTTCTGTCTCTTCTTTCTATCGTCTTCTTTTATTTCCTTTTCTTCTCCCCTTTTATCTTAAATCCATCCCTCTTCATAACCTCACATGGATGTAAGAAACACTTTGACCCCAGAACCAACACACCAAAACAAAGCAAACACACCAAGCTTATCTGACCTCTCAAGATACAACCTTGTTTCTTTCTTCCCATTTACCAAAATCACCAGTGAGAAATCTAGGAAGAAAGTAAGTTGGGAAAGGGGAAGTGGTAAAAATGAAACAGAAGTGTAAAATGAGGGAGGCCTTCTTTTAGCTCCCACACACTGAATCAATGAGGCTGTAGTAGTACGTGCTGTGTGCGCAATCATGACTGACCCTGAACATAGATGAGTTCTAGTTCAAACTGGAGCACCATTTCACTTGGGTTGGAGTTTTCCTCACTCCATCTCAGGCTGGCTTGAAACTCACCATGCAATTCATGTTGGCCAGGAGTTGTGGCAATCCTTCTGCCTTGGTCTTTTAGTGCAGAGACTCAGCTTTCTGTTTTGCTATTCATAAGATAAGGCTCATGACTGGCTGGGTTGTGGGGGAAATTCAATAAAGTGGGTCATGTTGTTAGCATGCAATGCTCAACAGATAAAAGATAAACAACACACTGATTGTATAAAATTTCAGCACATCACAGGGTGAGGTAGTACCTGGTGGGGTTAGGTAGAGTGTGGGAGGGGCTGTGCGAGAGGGAGTGGTGGAAGAAAAGGGCTGTTGGTGATCAGGATGCAAAGTGAATGAATAATTTAATTAATTAATTAATCAATTAATTAATTAATTAATTAATTAATGGAGAAAAAGTTCTCAGGATATCTTGGATTGTAGCTACAGCTTCTTCATCGCTTCTAAATTGCATTAAAATGAGAGCCATTTTTGTTATTTTTCCTGCATATACAGCTTTGTTGCACAAAGTAAGATACAAGACATGGAACCCAATTGCACTCATGTATTTGGGGGGGGGTATATTATGTTTTATAGGTTCTGGGAACTGATGAGACTTAAGCTATGAAATCAGAATGGAAATCCCATTACAGGGTTATTTTCTTCATAAAATAAGGAAGAGAGATCAGAGAACATGCTGTACCTGGTATAAATCTGCAGGAAGCATGCTGCAAATCTCGACAAGGGTACCCATCAAAACTAGAGTCTGCCTCTGGGACTGGGGAGATAAATTCCACTGCTCAAGTTATCCAGGCTGCAATGCTTTCTTAAAGAATGCTATGCTGAGAGGAGTGAGAGTGAGTATGTGTCTATTTGTCTGTGTGTCTGTCTTTCATCTATCTATCTATCTATCTATCTATCTATCTATCTATCTATCTATCTATCTATCTATCTATCTATCTATCTGTAGCTATATAGTTACCCTCCAGTTTTGTCCGGAGCCTCTTCTATTTGTACAATGGTGGTAAAATTTGGGGCTACTGCCCTAGTATGACTTCAGTCCTGTATATAAGGAAGATAATAAATGCAATACTAATCTTCAAAATTTTTACACTTAGGAGGCAGGAAGATCTCTCAGTTCAAGGCCAGCCTGGTTTACAGAGTGAGTATCAGGGCAGCTAAGGCTACACAGAGAAATCCTGTCTCAAACAAGCAATCAAAACTCCCTTTTTATTTGTAATTGCTTTTAAGTCAGCACAGGAAGTTCCGGGTTTCATCATTCAGTCATCATCATCCTTGTGTCATTCATTATGCTTAGCTCTCAGTCATCACTCTCTCCATCCTCATCCTCCCTGGTGCCTCCCTTCCCCTCCAGCTGCTTTCTTTCCATCCCCAATTCATCCTATCCTCTTCCTACCCCTTAGAGCTCTGTCATGCACACACACACACACACACACACACACACACACACACACACACACATATATACACACACACACACACACACACATATATAGGTTCAACATATGAATAAAAATCATGAGTCTTCCCTTTCTGAGTCTCATTTATTTATGTTAACGGAATGCTTTCTTGTTGAGTCCATTTGTCTGTGAGTGCCGTGATTTGATATTTCTTTAAGACTGAACACATTTTCATTGTGTATATGCATCATGTCTTTATTCATGTATCATGTATCTCCTGATAGGCATGCAAGCTGGAAAAATGTGTTCCTTGCTTCCCCTAGGCTCCTCTGAAGTTTGTGGTGGCCTTAGCATGAGGATATCATTAAGGAAAGGTGGGAGGTGTGGTTTTTTTTCTATTTATGAAATTCAAAGGCAGATGTTACTAACAGCCTCTCTATGCAGCTTCCCCTTGCTTGACAGGCAAGTATTGCTGCCTGTTTCTGATTATGACAACGAGGCGCTGGAGATGTGGTTCAGCAGTAGATTAGTTATAGCAAAGCCTTGTTCAGTCCTCAGCATGGGGAACTGAAGACGAAGACGTTCTTGTATGACAACCATCTGGTAGGAAAGCCAACACCCTTAATACAAAGAAGTGGAGATACAGAAAAAATATGTAGGCTACAGATCATCCTGGCTCTGCCTAGCAACAGAGCTGATGGAAGCAGCTACACATTTCAGACTAGTTACATGACAAAACAAACCTCTATTTCTGTCAGTATTTGCAGACATTGTTTTTTTTTGTTTTTGTTTTTGTTTTTTTTTTTCAACTTGCAACCAGATACACTCCTAACAAACAGCAGGGAACCGGATTGCCAGGGCAGTGAAATTTCAGGATTAAAAGGCACAGGACATAGAATATCACTGACACGAGGATATCATCACTGAGCATGAGAGAAAGGAGGAAGTTTCTCTCAGAATATTTTTCTTGTTTTTAAATAAAATACTTATTTTATTAAACAAAATCCCCACAAAGACAGCTGCAGAGTTGTATACAGGAGGGAAACTTGACCATCTATAACTTGCTTTTTATTTTTTTTTGAGACAGGGTGTTACTATGTAGACCACAGACAGCTGCCTGCCTCTGCTTCCCAGCTGTTGAGATGAAGCCAGCAGCCACACTATGCCCAGTGTGAAAGAACACACATTAGGAAGCATAAAATCCTGTATTTTCATTTAGAAAGGAGATACGTTTAAGAAAATAAAATGTTAAGGGATAGTTTTGTGTGGCTGTCTAATGAAAATCAAGTTATCTGGGGGAAACTTTTATAGGAAATATTGGTTTTGTGATGCAGGCGATTAATACACACATTCTACCAAACGTGATTGCATGTCTTTCAGTATCCTGCAAAGTAAGCGTGAGAACATTCCAGTTAATTTTTTTAATTGGCTGCCACCTGATTTCGTCTCCCTGACTAATTACTCTCTTCTTCCTATAAGTCGTCTCCATGCTAACTCAATTGTTCTGAAGGACTTCTCTTACTCTTTGTTAATTTCTACTGAGACAATACTATTCTCAGAAATAATAATTAAGAAGTCTAGAGTTTGGGTTTTATAAGTACCCATGTTTTATACTTCTAAGCCTATAGAGAACCTTTAAAGCAATCTTGCTAGTTCATATCTTTATCCGGGGCTGCGGGGGTGGTGGGTGGGTGGGTTGTACAATAAAGCTGGACACTTCTTCACCCTGGCCTGCTGAGTCCCTTGTAGACTGGGCTTCCTCCATTTCTAACTCGCATTATTTGCTCATTAGAAAATGCTCTAATCCAACTAACATTCGGATCTGTTATATTTGTAGATATCGGAGCCAAATTCAAATGTACCAAAGACATCTCTCAATATGTGTGTCTGTTTAGTCACGGCAGCAGTTTGGATTGTGTAACTAAATGGGTAAATGGGTTTGTATTTCCAAAATCTGACTGAGAAGAATCCTGACATCGACTCATGGCTTAGTGATCAAGGAGTAATTATATTGAATTGATTCATTTGTTAATTACTTATCCCTCATGAGAAATATAGATTATTAAGGGAGAGTGGGAAAAGAAAAAAACAAAACAAAAACAAACAAACAAACAAACAAAAACAAAACTCCTGAGAGTAGAAGGGACTCCAAGGGAGAAATACTGTTCTTTTTTTTTCTTTTTTCTTTTATTAGATATTTTCTTTATTTACATTTCAAATGTTATCCCCTCCGAAAATCTCCTATCCCCTCCCCACTCCCCCTGCTCCCCAACACACCCACTCCCATTCCTGGTCCTGGCATTCCCCTATACTGGGGCATAGAGCCTTCACAGGACCAAGGGCCTCTCCTCCCATTGATGACCCACTAGGCCATCCTCTGCTACAAATATAGCTAGAGCCACAAGTTCCACCATGTGTTTTCTTTGATTGGGGGTATAGTCCCAAGGAGCTCTGAGGGTACTGGTTAGTTCATATTGATGTTCCTTCTATGGGGCTTTAGTTCCCTTCAGATCCCTGGGTATTTCTCTGGCTCCTTCATTGGGGACCTTGTGCTCCATCCAATGGATGACTGTGAGCATCCACTTCTGTATTTGCCAGGCACTGGCAGAGCCTTACAGGAGACAGCTATATCAGGCTCCTGTCAGCAGGCTCTTGTTGGTATCTGCCTAGTGTCTGGGTTTGGTGGTTCTTTATGGTGTAGGTCCCCAAGTGGGGCAGTCTCTGGATGGTCGCTCCTTCAGTCTCTGCTCCAAACTTTGTCTCTGTAACTCCTTTTGTGGGCATTTTGTTCCCCATTCTAAGAAGGAATGAAGTATCTACACTTTAGTCTTCCTTCTTCTTGAATTTCATGTGTTTTGCAAATTGTATCTTGGGTATTTTAAATTTCTGGGCTAATATCCCCTCATCAGTGAGTGCATATCATGTGTGTTCTTTTGTGATTGGGTTACCTCACTCAGGATGATATCCTCCAGATACATCCATTTGCCTAAGAATTTCATAAATTCATTGTTTTTAATAGCTGATTAGTACTCCATTGTGTAAATGTACCACATTTTCTGTATCCATTCTTCTGTTGAGGGACATCTGGGTTCTTTCCAGCTTCTGATTATTATAAATAAGGCTGCTATGAACATAGTGGAGCATGTGTCCTTATTACAAGTCGGAACATCTTCTGGGTATATGCCCAGGAGTGGTATTGTTGGCTTTTCCTGTAGTACTATGTCCAATTTTCTGAGGAACCACCAGACTGATTTCCAGAGTGTTTGTACCAGCTTGCAATCCCACCAGCAATGGAGGAGTGTTCCTCTTTCTTCATATCCTCTCCAGCATCTGCTGTCACCTGAATTTTTGATCTTAGCCATTCTGACTGGTGTGAGGTAGAATCTCAGAGTTGTTTTGATTTGCATTTCCCTGATGATTAAGGATGTTGAACATTTTTTCAGGTGCTTCTTAGCCATTCAGTATTCCTCACTTGAGAATTCTTTGTTTAGCTCTGTACCCCATTTTTTAATAGGGTTATTTGATTTTCTGGAGTCCAGCTTCTTGAGTTCTTTGTATATATTGGATATTAGTCCACTACCAGATTTAGGATTGGTAAAGATCCTTTCCCAATCTGTTGGTGGTCTTTTTTTCTTATTGACAGTGTCCTTTGCCTTACAGAAGCTTTGCAATTTTATGAGGTCCCATTTGTCAATTCTTGATCTTACAGCACAAGCCATTTCTGTTCTGTTCAGGAATTTTTCCCCTGTGCCCATATCTTTGAGGCTTTTCCCCACTTTCTCCTCTATAAGTTTCAGAGTCTGTTCTTAATGTCTTTAGTGGTGCTGAGGTTTGAACCCAAAGGTTTGTGTAAGCCATGCATATTTCCACCAGTAACCTCACGCTCCAGTCCCCAACAGTAATTCTAACTGAGACTGAAATAAGTTTTCAAAGTCATAATTGTTAGAAACCACTTTAAAAAGTTTTGAATATTTCAGATGTGACTAAGTTCAGATTCATTAAAATATTCTCTGAATAAAAAAATATATGGTACATTGTTTTAAAGTAAGTTTAAAATAATTACAGAGTCTAAAGCTGTTCTAAAACAAAGTGCTTAGGGTTATTTTTGAGATTATAATGACAACATTTGCCCCTTCCCCGTTCCTCCATCCAAACACTCTCATGTGCCCCTCCCTGCTCTCTCTCAAAAACATGGCTTTTTATATTAATTGTTGTTATATGCATATGTGTATATGCATATGTATTCCTAAATATACCCTGCCCAGCCCATATTTTGTTTCTTGTATGTATGTTTTTGGGATGGTGGTTTAGTACTAGATAGCCAGGCCAAGTGTTCTCTTCCCTGGTGTAGTGGCTATTCCTGGTGGTCAACTTGACTATATTTGGAATGAACTACAATCCAGAATTGGAAGGCTCACCAGTGACCCTTATCTGGAGACTTGGAGATAGAAGTTTCTGATCTGGACTTGGTATGGAGATCTTGAGGCATAGTGGCTATGGATTCCAGAAGATTAAATCTCCAAGTTCAAGATCATCTGGGATTAAAGGTGTGGTGGAACACACCTTTAATCTGGGCTACACTTTCTGCTGGAGACAATATAAGGACATTGGAAGAAGGGAATCTCGCTCTTGCTCCCTCGCCTGCTTGCTGTGTGGGAATGAGTAACTGTTAGGTCCTTGGACTTCCATTCACAGCTACTACTGAACCATTGTTGGGAATTGGACTGCAGACTGTAAGACATCAGTAAATTCCTTTACTATATAGAGACTATCCATAAGTTCTGTGACTCTAGAGAACCCTAACTAATACACCCGGGAAAGACTATTCCCCCACTCTCATGAGTTTTTATTTTTTTGTTTGTTTGTTTGTTTGTTTGTTTTGTGTGTGTGTGTGTGGAGGGTTGAAGTGCCATGGGCTTTCCCCATCCACTTTGGCAAGTTTATGGATGTCATCCTTAAGTGTTTAGTTTTTAAAGGTTTATTTAAAAAAAAAAAACTTTAAGCACTGTGTCAACGTGTTTTTTGACTCTGAGCTTTGCTCCTCGTTGATATACAGCCACCACTGTCTCAGTAGGAGAAAAACTGTTTTCTTCTTCCATCTTCAACCACTACTAGTTACAAAAGGAAATGCCAAGAGACTGGCCTTGTTCCCTCCAGTTCCATTATTTATCACAATATCTGGCATATGTCAGACACTACATAAATATTTGTTAAACGAATGATATTTCCATTTTCAAACCTCCACAAATTCCTCACTCTCTAATATTTATCAAAGACATGACTGCTATAAGGCCCTGATTATTTCTCCCCTCTCCTGCAGCCACATCCTTGTTTTTATAAAGACTCATCCCTTTTGCCATGGGGAGAGTTGTCTTGTGTATGCTGATTTAGTATGTCCTCTGTGGCACTTGCCTCATTTTGCTTTTGATTATATGTGTTTTCATTTAGGTATTGTCCCTCTTAACTTGCTCCTTGTGAACTCCTTGGGGAAAGAGATAGTGAATGGTTCCATGCACAGTACACACATTAGGCCTTTTATTGTGGCTCCGAGGTATATATGTCAATTGCTGAGTGTTTAGATTATGAGTTCATTGCTGCGAGAAGAAAGGTACAAATGTAAGAGATATCTTATTAAAGTTGCAAGGTGTGTTTTTGGACACAGTTTTCTGTAGCAGTCTGCACGGGCTAGATTCTCACTCAATCTGTTCATTTGCTTTGCATCTTTGAGTAAGTTGCACCATTTTCTAAGCTTCATCTGTAACATGGTACAATATTGCCTACCTTCAAAGACTTTGTGCGACTTACCGAGTAACATATATAAAATGCTTAGTGCCCATGAAAAGCATTCCCTAACATTCACTCGAAGTCATTGTGATTTGAGTTTCAAATGTTAAAGTTTTAATAGCTGGTTTTTCAACACTGGATTACAGAAACCATCTCTGTTTCGACTAGCTCTCCAACAGCAAATTAATAACAACCACAAAATAATTTAGCATCTGATATACTCTGCTTTGAAAACTCGGAGATTTTTCTGTGATTCTCCATTTAATTAGCAGTAGAGGTCTGTGCAATAATTCTAACTGTACTATTTAATATTCAATAAATTCTCCACTAGGCTAATAGCAATGATTGTTCATAAGTATTTCTGGTCACTTATTTGGTATGTATAAAGCACATTAGTGAAGGCACTGCCCTGTTGAACTGAGCTGATGATAAAATACCTGTTCTTAGTGCAGTAGACCATAAAAGGCACAGACATTAATCAGAAAAGCATTAGAGCTGGTTTGAACTGCTCAAGGAATTTTCAAGATATTACCATTTGCTTGGCTCTAATTAAATAACTTGGAGTTCTTATAACATTGAGAAGCTTTGGAAAATAATGTGTTTACCCAAAGGAAGCATAATAAGAGCCCCTCCTCCATTTTGCATTTTGCTAAATGTTCTTTTTTAACAAACAATGCTTTTCTTATAACTGTGCACTGATTAAAGAAACTTAGTTAGCTATAAATGAGAATCGTGTACTTCTGGTGGTACTGTACCCAGAGGATTTTAGTTAAGTAAAGTCTAAAGTTTTAGGATATTTGAAATATACCCAATAGTGCAGTTAGTGGGTCCCCACCAACTTAAAGTGTATAATTGTTACTGTAGGAAAAAGAAATCTGTCAAAAAGTTATGGTCGAGATAAAACCATACTAAACTATTTTCCAGTGTTCTGATTTTGATGTTTTGGGGGAGTTATGGCCGAAGAAGAACAATCCATTCCTGAAACTGGTTTCTTGTTTAACACCCAGATTGGAACGTCTCTAACCAGGCTTTGAATCTTTAAAAGACCAAGGACAGGAATTGGAAAAGGAGCAAATGTCGACTCTGGTTTCCAAAATGAAGACATGGATGTGTGATGGAAGGCAAGCGAAAGATCAATGCATTTGTTTTTCCATCTGTTAAGACACAACGAAAACATTCTTCCCATTTTTTCATTAATGTTTTGTTTCTTGGCAACAAATGACAAGAATTCCCAATCAACCACAGCTTTCACAATATTCACTTATTTTAAAAGGCTACTCTGGTGCTATTGTTTAGATTTCTGGGGGGAAAAACCTTTTATGCAAAATTCATTTCTCATAGACATAAATGTCTGTGTGTGCATCTCCTATCTAAGTAACAAAATAGTAATGTACAGTTAAGACCATGAGGATTTGCTATGTGACCATCCAGGAAAACAGTTGGGTATCATCCGGTAAATCAGTTATAAACAGCAATTGTAATCCTATTTGTCCAAGAGGGCTCTTTCGCAGGCTTAGTAACCGGAAGGCAAGTATACAGCATGTTCTTAGTCTCTTTCTTACAAACACATGTAACAGAATTCTTAAATATTCATCAAAGGCAAAAGAACATTAAAAAAAATGGCAGTTTAATAAATCACCGGCTTGCGGGCATGCCGCAGAGCATTACTTGACCAGTAACTAATGGAGGAAAGCCTAGCCCACTGTGAGCGACGCCATCCCTTAGAAGGTAGTATGGGGCTGTATAAGAAAGCAGCCTGAACAAGCTATGAAAGGCAAGGCACTCAACAGCGTTCCCCTCTGTGGTTTCTGCTTCAAGCTCCTGCCTTGCTTTCCCTCAATAATGGACTATCAACAGTAAAAGGAAATAAATGCATTCCTTCCCAAGATGCTTTTGACCAGTGCTTTATCCTAGCAACAGGAGCTCAGTAGGATAGAAATCTAAGCGTAAACTTGAGGTGACTATGTACTTGTGGTGTTTCCACTTTACCACACTGTTGCTTGTTATCTGGACCTCCTCACCTGAAAAATTACATATGAGAATTCCGGGGACAACATAAGACAGCACAGTAATAATTCTTGGTACAATGCCCGTTTTCAGCAAACATTCTTTGCTGAAAAGAAGTAAAGTTTTCTTGGAATACAAGGTTATAGCACTTCTTTATCCCTTAAGGCACTTAGTGTCTGTTATTTTAAGCAATAAACCTCAGCGTTCACTAGGCACTCTACCGCCTCTTAACGTTGGTCTTCCCATCCAGCCATCTCACTTGCCCTTGGCATTTGAGAAACAAGAGGAAATGATTGTATCGAGAAAGGATGGAAAGCACACAAGTGTGTTGTCCCCATCAGAGTACTGCTGGGGAAGGCACATGTGCATGAGCTGAGTCTGCCATCCTGTCTTTGTGAAACACCAATGCTCTTCTGCAGCTGGAGACTAAATGTTCAACGTGCACTTCTCTTGAGTCATCTCTAAAGCCAACTATGCCTATTCTAAGATTTTTTTTTTTCCCTCACACCCATCCTTACTCCATCATGTGGTAGCCAAATCATAGCAACCACATTTCGTAAATACTCCCTAGTGTAAGTTCCACACTTTAAGCCATCATGGGCATCCAGGCTGTCATATTCTGACTCTGCTCTCAGTGTGGCTTTGTTCATGTCTACATAGTTTATTTTGTTTTGTGTTACCACACAAGAAGCATGTTTTCTCAGTTTCTCGTGCCTCTTCTGAACCAAAGATTTCTCAAAGCACAGGGAGTAAATCTCTTAGATTTTGCAGACCATGTGGTCTCTGTCACAGTTGCTTAAAACTGCCACTGTAACATCAAAGCAGCTGTCAACCACAGAAAAATGAATGGACAGGCTTTCTTTCAATAAAACATAGTTTACAAACATTATTTTCTCCAGCAGTTGGATGTGTTTGGGGAGCTTGACAGGGGCACATTATGTCGTGCTGTCTGAGATGCTTTCTGCTCTTTATCAGCATTAGGCAATGCGTAACATTAGGGACTCTCTTCTTGCCAACGAAGGGTCAATGAAACCAACTTCTCTTTTTGTCTCTGTCAGCATCCTCTTGCCTGTCTGGTTTCAAAGGTCAGATTCATCTTGTGATCATCTTGGTCTATGCAAGCTGTATCCTGGGTAGTTGAGCAAAGACGCTGAAATCGTGAGATGTTACAGGCATGCTCCGAGGGTTTACCCTCCTCTCCTTCTAATCCAATCTTCTGCCTCCTAGAAGCCTTCTGCTTGTGTTTGTTGAGATAACAAATGTAAATACTTTAAATGAACGCCAAAATGTGCTGGCTTAAAACAGCAACAAATTAATATTTCCCATGACTTTGTGAGCTGGTCAAATGGTCCTTCTCTGAATGATTGCTTAAGTTTATTCCCAGGTTGCACTCAGCTGGCACTTGGCAGGGGTCTGTGCTCAACTGAAACTTCTAGGGTGGAGGGGGTCTCTCCCTCACCTCCCATTCTCTCCATCTCCTTCTCTCCCTCTTTTATATGCCCCCTCCCACCATGTACACAGGCTCTTTCACACCACACTGCTTTGTGGCCAACTCAGAAGTACATTCTAAGAAACATTTAAAAAATGGTAAAATGTTTCTCTTATATTCTGTAATTCATAAAAGTACTTCCCCCATATTTTACCGGTTAAAGTCAATTATACAGATACTAAAAGGTCATAGTGAGGAAAATGAATTGCTTCTTTTGGTGGAAGGAACAGCAAAGTTAAAGTATGAAGACGGTCTTCCACACAGCCAAAGGCAAACTTTCAGGCTACTTTTTATCCCTGTGGTTCTCTGAGGACAGTTGGCACAAGGGTAAATGCCTGTTGGGACAGTATATTATATTCTTTTTTTTTTTTTTTAATTATATGTAAGTACACTGTAGCTGTCTTCGGACACTCCAGAAGAGGGCATCAGATTTCGTTACGGATGGTTGTGAGCCACCATGTGGTTGCTGGGATTTGAACTCGGGACCTTCAGAAGAGCAGTCGGCGCTCTTAACCACTGAGCCATCTTGCCAGTCCCAGGATATTATATTCTATGTTAAGAAAGGATCTTATAAGAGGTAGACAGGGGAGCTATTAATGAGAGCATGATTGAGAAATTACCTCCAGGAGCATGGGTAACTAACTCTCTATCAGATTCATGGCCAAATTCAAAATTGGCAGAGAGGAGCACTCATATAAGCTGCACCAGTAGAGTCTAGTCGACACTCCTTTTTCTATATCCTAGCACTTCTCAAGACAACATGCAGGCTTATGTGCAGCTGGGAGAGGAGCTCAGGGATGTAAATCGGTTGAATGGTGAGGTTCTGGATGGGATCATCCCAGTCCCTCTGATTTCAAGACAGTGATGGCTGGATTATCCCTTGGAGGGTGGCGTTCCACAATACATACTGATAACACTTTCTAAGATACCCATGAGACCATTCAGACAATAACACTGATTGTTTGCCATGTTGTTGTGGTGAAATACCTGTCAAAGGTAAATTAAGGAAGGAAGGAAGGAAGGAAGGAAGGAAGGAAGGAAGAAAGAAAGAAAGAAAGAAAGAAAGAAAGAAAGAAAGAAAGAAAGAAAGAAAGAAAGAAAGAAAAAGGAGGAAAGGAAGGAAGAAGGAAAGAAGGGAGGGTGGGTTTATTTTCCCTCACAGTTTTCGGGAGTACGGTTCAGTCTGGCAAGGACGATACAGCTAAGACACAAGAAGAAAAGAGCTGAAGAACTATGGCTTGGCTCCATTTCTTCTTCTTGTTCATAAGCATTCAGAATCCCAGCCCATAGAATGATACCACTTACATTTAGGATAGTTCCTTCTACTTCAATCAATCTAATCTAGAAAATCCTTCAAAGATATTCCCAAGGACTTTCTTCCTTGGTTATTATCAATCCCATCAAATTGACAAAGTTAACCATCAAAGCGGCACAGGTCATTGTTATGTTACTGTTAAGAGATATCAACTCTTATACAAAAGAAATCATTTAATTGGAGTTTGCTTCCAGGTTCAGTGGCTTAGCCCAATATCATCAAGGCAGGAAGCATGGTAGCATGCAGGCAGACATGGTGCTAGAGGAGTAGCTAAGAATTCTACCTCTTGACTCGCAGACAACAGAAAGAGACTCTTGGCTTGGGATGAGTTTTTTGAAACCTCAAATTCCACTCCTAATGACAGTGATTATTTTCAATAAGACCACACCTGCTAATACTTTCAAATTGTGCTACTCCTTGACCACGTATGCATATCTATGATCCTATGGAGGCCACTCTCTTTCAAATTGTGGAGAGCCGTAAGCAATTGCCATCACGAGCCTCCGCTGTGCCTAACTGGTCAACAAGTAATGTGCGCAGGTGCAAGAGTAAATTCGTGCCAAGTCACTGCCCATCCCGGGGCATAGTAGTGGGGTGATGAGTGAGCAGCTAATCAGGAGCTGACACGTCACATGGAGGGGTATATAAGCAGCATCATTTTCCTTGTTCGGGGTTGTTGTTCTTCTTTCTCCTATGCAATCAATGCTCTCCCAATAAACGTGTGCAGAAGGATCCTGTTGCAGCGTCGTTCTTCCTGGCCAGTTGAGCGCGTGCAAGATCAAATCACCACAGATAGCATACTGGTTCCAAGGACCAAATACGTCAGATTCCATTGAAGCCTAAGTTCTTACCTACAAAGTTAAGGCAATTGTGTAAAATCTGTGCATAGTTGAAGATATTTGGTGCCTCTCCTGGTTTAGCTCTTTTCCTGTGTACTTTATGAAATGAAGCCTCTTTGACCAGACCTTGTGGAAAGTGTCCAAAACGTCCACCCCAGTCCTTCTGGCTGATTTACTTATGTTTTACTCTCCTCTTTCTTGCCTACAATCTAAGGTCCTCAGCATCTTTCCCACTCAACCAGCCAACCCCACCCTCCTTTTGGGGTGTCTACCAGATATCCTAATAGAAATAAAATGAGTTATTATAAATGTTTCAAGAGAAGATGGTTGTGGTTGTTGCAGAACTGTCTGGAATAGCAAGGTTTGGAAGCAGTCTTCATTGTCCAGTAATAATTAACAAATTGACAGAGAGATACCACACAGACACTTGAAATAATACCAAAATGAATTCACTGACTCATAAAATTACGTTAAAGAATTGAGGCTACAAAACAAATCCCCGAAATGACCTTGCCTTTTTATTTGACATGCTGCTTTCTATATATGCTGTGCTACTTTTACAAAGTCATTAGTAATAAAATATCTAGAAATATATTTAATAGAAAATATTTGAGGAAGCTTGAGTGTAGCTAAGTTGTAGAGTGTTTGTTGCCTGGAATATGGAAAAAGTCCTAAACTCAATATCCAGCACACACAAACACACATACACACACACACACACACACACACACACACCACATACACACAGACACACTCACATACACACACAGACATACACACAGAGACACACACAGACATACATACATACACACACCACATACACACAGAGACACGCACAAACCACACACACACACACACACACACACACACACATACACACTCCTCACACACAGATCCATCTTGCTATGAACAATTTTGAGTATTTTTAAAAAATAGCTTTTCTTAGCTTTAAAAAAATCTGTGGTGAATATGAATTCATATGCAATGAATGAAGAATACTCTCTGTACAGAAAAAGAAAGGTCAGTCTAGAAAAGGTGCAAGCCAGGGATAGATCTCAGAGGTTAACATCATGCAAAAACATTATTATATTTTTCTGTGAAATGTCCTTGTATGCCACCATCAGAATTCAGAGTGAGCTAGATCGAATATTAGTCTGACTCAGCATAGCACTTCTTTCTGCTTTTATGCTAATGCTTAAAAGCCTGAAACTCTGCTCTCTATTCAATATATTTCATCAAATATTTATTGAGTACCTACTATGTGCCAATCATCAAGGAAGCACATTTTTTTTGTGTGTGCTACTCAGAGAATTTTTGTTTTCTCCACTAAATGGAAGCAACCTTAATTACATAGTTCAATTGCAATTTAAGTCAGTAAAATGGTTTCATGGAAGTGTGTATATATTTTCAAAATTCCGGATGATCATTCTGAGACTTTCTGTAAGACAAATAAAACAAAACAAAAACAAGAACTCCAAAAGAGTCCAAATGAATAATACAAATTATGTGCTTGTGATGACTTCATTGTGTTGACTAATATAATGTCAGATTATGTTGATCCGTTATTTTTTGATTGCTCATACATCTGTATCACTTTGATGATATAACACCACTTCCTCCTCTTTGCACCAATAGCATTTCCAATCTTTTATTCCTTTTAGTAGACATTATTTCAGTCTGTTTGGCCTTTGAGCCAAAACTCCCAGTTAGACTTTGAGCTCAGAAGGAGGATTCCATGAGGGAAAACTGATCTAAAGTCTAAGCCAAGGCACATGTTTCACACTGCCGTGAATGAGGCCTGATGCATCAGCAATTAAACAATTCATGAGCTGAACAAAAATACAGAATATTGGCCATAAGTTCCCAATTTTACTTATTAAACTATATAATACTTTTAGAATTCATTTTTTACTAATTTAATTTTATGTAAGTTGTTTCAATTATTTCTTCCTGTTCATTATATATTTTTTCCATGATGATTCTCCACCGTATGCCACTTAAATGAATTTGACTGTAAAAGAATTTTGTATGGACTCACATGATACTCTTAAGAAAGGGATGTGTCCCTTGGGAGGGAAGGCGCTTTACATCGTGTCTGATAAAAGAAAGGCCTCTGAGAGTTGGTTGCTTTTCAAACCATATCCTTTAGATTACCAACCCACTATTTTTTTCTTCCTTAGATTATTTCTCTATATGATCTGAAGCCAGTCACTCTTAGCATCTATGTTGTGGTCAGGATGCCTTCCTTACACACTGGGGTGTTATTGATGGCTTGTTTTGTTCCATCTCATGGCACTTGACAGACTTATTCAGTTCGCACATATTTCCCGAGAAGCTACCACATATCAGGGGATGATCTTGGTGCTTGTTTAGACATTAACCGAAATGATTAACCAGTGAGGATCTAAAGTCTACATAACTTAGCAGCTTCTAACTAGTCACAAACTAGTGTTCGAACATACATGTATGTGTTGGGGAGAGAAGAGGTGTTTGTGGCAGTTCTTTCCTGTGTGAAGTCTGCCCTGTTGCCTAACTTTTCCAAATATGTACTATTAAACAGGCTTGTCTCAGAGACACATGCATGCACCAAGCCTCCTGAATTTCCACTTTGTGAGGAGATGTTAATTTCACTCCTGTGAAATAAATGATTCATTTCGTAATTTGAGTAGAATGGTACTTCCAAGATTCTTATATCTGACTAGACTTAGGATATTAAACATTTCAGTACAATAATAGTTTCTCTTGGCCTGTAGCATTTTAAATTTAATATGAAGCAGAAACACTTTTAATTAATTTTTAAGACCTTGCTTTCAGAATGATGTGAAATAACAGTTCAGATACCGTATGAAGTGGAACAAATATGCTAATTCAGAAACACTGAGGGCTTGGCTGCCATCTCTGTCATCATAAGCCGAGCAGTGAATTTTTTCTATAACCTCGAAACACCTTTCTTATCTTTTCTGGCCACTCATCTTGCAACTTGGGGCCTATTTTCTCTCATTCTCTTTTGGTAAGCCTTCCCTAGCTGCCCTTCCCAGTTGTTTTCTGCTATGACTAGTCATCAGTGCACCTCCACCTGCGATCCTATACTGCCGTCCTGTTCTGACCCTGCTCCTGTCAGTGGAAACCGTCACTGTTAGCCTCCCGGTGAGGAGTAAGAACTGACCATCTTCGGCTCCACGCATCCTTTAGGGTGGGCAGTGCACAGGAAGGGAAGAGGGATGTTGTGGTTTATACACTTAACATTTCCTCCAAATCCCCCCAAAGATGAGCACTAATCTCTCTCCATTTAAACACAAGCAGCAAAAAGACGTTGCAGAACCAAAAAATTAAAATGAGTTTTGGAAATTAATGTTTTTAGTTTTCGGCCCACAGATACACAGTAGATAGTTATTATGGTAATATACACAATATACACGTGCCTCTTAAATCTTTATTTTCAGGGGAAAGAGGAAGAAGGAACTTTTAAATGATAATGCTAAAATGTCATACAAAAGTTCCTGGATGCCTACAAAACAATTGGAAATAAGCAAAAGAAAAAAAAAAGTTACCTAAGTTGCCGAACTATATGAAGCTATATGAAGTGAAACTATACTACAACAAATGTTGCACATAAGCCAAGTAAAACTAACACCTGTTGATAATGTACTAAGATTTTAAAACTTAGTTCCAGTTCACATATAAAACTCATAAGTTAGGAAATAAACACCGTGAGTGTCAAAATGTGGGAGGAAGGCTTCCATCATTCTTTATAGGAAAACTCATCACTGCGGAATCAAACAGGTCGCCCAGAGTCTTTAGCTGTTTTTCCACTTCCCTGAATACTTTTGAGAATAGTCAAATAAAAAGTTCATAGAAATGTGTAAAAGCAATTTGAAGTCCTGGTTTTGAGTGTCAACGTCTCCAGAACAGAAGGCATAGTGGAAGGGGTGGGGGGGCACGGTGTAAGTGTCTCAAACACACTGGCAAAGCCTAACATGTTTAAGAGTGTAGGTTCTCACCTTGCAGAACAGATGTTGGCTTTTAATCTACTCTTCAGTGAAAACAATTCCTTTCCAGGAAACCACAAACTCTGCCCAAACCCTGGCAGAGGGGTTCTCCCCGAGGGCGCTGCTATCCCTCTCCTGTGGATATTGATTGGTTGGTCTTGCAATAGATAGCAACCCAGGAAGGGGTGACGGTGGACCCCAAATCAACTGAAACTTGACCAAAATACCAGAAGCTCTACTTTGAAAAAGGGAGTCGCCTCCTTGGGACCTGAGGCTTCCCTACCCTAGCGCCGGCGGCCAGAAACGGAAACCACTCGCTGCGCTCAAGTGAGAGGAGTGATGAAATCAAGGCTACAGGGGAAGGAAGCTCACCAACCTAACTGGTGACAAAGCTGCTGAGCCTCGGGAGGAAAGCAGCACGGTCTCCCAGGGGTCCCGGGGAACGCCGCACCCCTGGGTTTGGACCACCCGGAGAGGAAGAGGAACCGCGTGGGGTTAGGGGTAGGGGGAAGTGCGGCTCAGATTTCTCAGCGTCCCTGCCAGTGGGCTCTGGGTACCAGGTGGCCGCGGCGCGGGGCAGCGCAGGCTCGGCACTGCGGAGGGCTGGCGGGCGGGCAGCGCGCGGGCGGCGGAGGAGTTTGCTTGGCGCGCGCCCGGCCGGCCCGCGGCTCACCTGGAGCGCTCAGGTAGGACCGGGGCGGGGCGCGGGGCTGGCGCGCAGGCGCGGGATCCGGCCTCGCCCCTGCCGACGTCGCCGGCGGGAGCTCACCTGGGAGACTCGCAGAGGAAGAGGAGCCTCGGCGTGGCCTCGCTTGGCAACGCGGGAGGCCCGGCGGGAAGGCAGGAAGCGGCGGCGGAGGAGGAGTTGAGCCGAGCGGCCACGAGAGCCACGGCCACCCGAGTCGCCGGCGTCGCCACCTGCACTTGGCTCTGGACCCCCGCGGACAGAGCCCCGGCCGGCCGCCGCTTCCCGCCGCCTGCCCTGCCCACCTGCCAGGTAAGCCGGCGTCCAGCCGACCGGGCTCCCGCAGTCCCAGCAAGGGGACAGCGTGCGGGACGGCCCCGGAGCTGCCCGCGGCCGGTTGGACGCGGTCTCGAGAGCGGGTTTCAGTTGCTCCCCCTCGGGAGAGGCCGGCGGGGATACCGATCACTCCTGTCGCCGGGTCCCCTCGGCAGCCCCAGAGCCTCACCGGGGCAGAAAGTCCCCCTGGTACCCCTGGGCCCCCTGATAGTCCTCGGGAGGGCGGGTCTCTGGCGGAGGCGCTGCTCAAGGCTTGCCAACTTGGGCTAGCAGGTTGCCTGCCCACTCCCGGGTACCGAGTGGGCCAAACCCGCTACGGGGAGGGCTGTGGTTGTGCCGGGCAACTTTCCCCGCTAAGCCCAGACAGTCCTAGATTGGAAAACGGCGGCAGCCAGAGCCATCACGAAGCTTGCCGACTGGTTTGGAAGGCGCTCGGTGGTCGGGACCTGGGCATCCCGCGCACTGCACTTTTCCGGGTGCCCTCCCCGAGCCAGAGCTGCGCCCACTTTCCGGTTGAAGGTGGCAGAGTCCAGGTCTTTGTGGCAGGAGGAAATGGAACTGTGGTTCACCAGCTGCCTCCTCTTAGAGGACCTGTTGACTTAAGGACCAATGTATCTCGGATCTGGTGTGCCTGTGGCATATGACTCAAAGGTTCAAAAAAAAAAAAAAAAAAAAAAAAACCAACTTTGTTTCAGCATCCTGCCACGTCTGAACCTGGAAGTGCCAAGCCCAAATTCCTGTCTACCTAATTAGGATTTTCGAAAGCCTATGAATTAAGGTTGAAACTACTCTTAGCATAGACTTAATACTTAATTCCTTCCTTCTGTTTTGGGAACTCCATCAAGTTACCTTCCTCCCCTTTCTGATTTTTTTTTCTTTTTAAGAAAATGTTTCTAAGTTATGGCTTGATATTGAAGTTACACTACCTAAGGTACATCTGAACTCAAATACTTTTGTAAAAATTCAGAAAGTTACATTTGAATTTGAGAGTTTCTGGTTGTGAGAAATTCCACTTTTATCATCTAACTTTGAGTTTGTTACTTAGACATATGAGTTCAAAACCACACCCTATAATTATTTCTTTTTAACCTTTAACATCAACTGAAACCTAACATGCATGTTAGTTGAAACATTCTGGGCAGTGTATTCATACCAAGCATTTCTTATACACTGTTTTAACCAACATTTTTTTTTCATAGAAAATTTTATTAATAAGTTCCACTCTCTAGGTGTGTTTAGTTCTGCCTTTACCAAGTTTTAAAAACATATATTTAGGTTGTACATGCTTTCTTTCTATATATTTTTTAAAAAAATATTTCTAAATATATATTTAGATTGTAAAATACTTAGCCATTACATGTTTCTTAATGAGGTGTAATTAAAATTTTTTAAAAAGAAGAAAGAACCCCACCCCCACCCCCCCACACACTATAACAACACATAATTGTTAATTCAACCAAGGGTTTTCAAGAGCCTCACCCACCTTCTTAGTCATGTCTCCATCCTGAGAAACTGACGTGCTAAGTGCTATTTGAACATTGAGCAGATAGTACCCCCTAAATTTTGACTCTCTAACTACTGGGCAAGCATTATCAGACCATGAAGGGGGCAAAAGTAATATGTTCCTGTTAGTTGTAATAACAAAGGGACATTGGTTTCTATCTGTAAAGGATGGGATTGGGGGTGGGTGGGGAGTGTTTTTCTATAGCACCATCATGAAGACTTAAGAACCGTAGAGTATCTTCGAGTGCTAACATTCTTGGACTCCCCTTCCTGCCTTGGCCATCCAGTCAGTCCATCCTGATTGAATAGCTGAAGCCCAGAAGGGTGTTCTAACTGTAGTGCACCCTGCAGGTGCTAGAGATAGCATTATTCTGGTGGCTTGACTGCGGGCTCCCAGATCGTACTATCTCACCACTCTCCTGCCCACTTATCATAAGATGCCTATCTTCTTCTTTCACGGAGTTTGTAAGGGCTTTGTAATTATAGGAGAGTCCATTGTTCTGGGGCCAGCTCTCCTCTCCTCCCATTTCCACCTTGCTCTGAGTAGACTCGGGCAGACTTGCTTTCCCCTGGCTGAGGTTTCACGTGTATATTGGCGGTGCCATATGGACTGAGATTTTTAATCCCTTTTTGGTATTTCTGAGACACAGTTGTTTTTTTTTCGAGCCAGTTTGGATGACATTAGTCAGTTCTGATCTTTTATTATATTGGCTTCAACCATATTTTATAAGGCATAGACCCAATGTCTCCTATCCACTTGAAATAATCTAGACATTTGGTTTCAAGTACACTTCCTTAAGACCAGTGCTGTAAAAACATTTTTTTAAACCCACAATCCTCTAATTTGAAATATTCTGTTTCAACCCAATACATGCTGGTGAGTATGTATGTGTATAAATGAAATGAGTTTCACAAAACAATATTGTTAGTGACTGTGTGTGTGTGTGATTTTCAGAAGCAATATCTATCTAACCTTAGAATATGGATGCTCTTTTTTTTTTTTTAATTTGCCTTCCTATACAAATTGATTTCATGTCCGCTAATGGCTGGTACCTGTAATGCTAAAATGGTACTCTCTTGTGAATACACATGGTTTTAAGGCTCATTGTTCTAAAAGCTTACTGTCACACACACAAATAAAAATTTTATAAAATCATATTGCACTCCTACTTAAGCATTTGGTGGAGGCTCTAGGATATCGACACCAGATTAATACATCAGGGCTACACAAAATCTCATTCTGTATTATTGTACTTTAAATGGGTTCTTATGCTGTAGTATATTTATGGACAGGGAAAAAACTAGAAATGCTTTTGTGAGGGCATATTGATGGTAACAATTATCAAGTCAAAGTTTGAGACAGAAAAATAATTGTCACACACACACACATACACCTCAGTGCTAATTTTGTTCAAAATTTATGGCTGAGTTCTAGTTCTGTTGGAAATTATGAAAAAAAAATTTGTAGGGAATGCATAGCCCAATTTCATATGTATGTATGTATGCATGTGTATTTGTGTGTATGTATGTATATATGTATATATGTGTGTGTGTGTATGTATATATATATGTGTGTGTGTGTTTATGTATACTTATATAAATATATTTTATAAATATATATATATATATATTCTGTTAATATTTTGACTTATTATGAAACAGGTAGAAGAGATAAATTACAGGAATCATTTCCATAAAATACTAGATTTAGAATTTAGATTAAAGTGCTGATTTATGACTTGACAGAGAAGATCACAGGCTGCTCTTCCAGAAAAACCTTCAGTTCCTAGCACCCACATGGCTGCTCACAACAGACTTAATCCAGTTACAGGAGATCTGACATTCTCTTCTGGCCTCTCTGGGCCTGCACACATGTGGTGCACACATACATGCAGACAAGACATCTGTACATTATAAATATATACAAATATATTGAAATAAATCAGTAAATTAGATCAAGGCCGAGAGTATTGGTATATACCTTTAACCCAAGCAGGTGTGAGGCAGAGGCAGATACTGGTCTACATAGTGAGTTCCAGGCTGACTGAAGCTACATAGCTGAGATATCACATTTAATGCCCCCCCCCCCCCAAATTAGATCCTTGTGTGATTTGTAGGGATATAGTCTTGGAAAATCTGATTGGGGATAATTAACATTTTCAAAGACATTTTTAACTTGAACCTTTCCTCCTTCAGAAAATATTACTGTATTTTATAATTCGAAAATGGATAATACAGAAATCATCTAGTTCTCAGTTTACAAGTTGTTGTAGCACATTTGGAATAAACAGATCATTTGTTCGTCTAAAACCTGATCAAGAAGAAAGGAGGAGTTTGTGGTACCTAGCCAGCTGTGCACCTGGTTAATACAGGATTGTCAGTATGATATAATCGGAGTCATTTAAACAGAATGTAGTGTCAGTGACAACGTTGAGGTTAAATCAGTTCCAGGAGTGGCAGGAGACCAAAATGCATCAATTTATGGTAAAGCAGCGGCAAGTAAGATGTAGAATTCTGGGTCACTAGTGACTACTGACAACTAGACAGAGCCTTCCTTCAGCACTCTCTGAATTGGGATCATAATTCTCTAACCTTTTCTGTCTACTTGCTTGAATTTCAAACTATGAAAACTAATTTGCTTATCTATATGATTGCCTGCTGGGTATCTTTAACTTATCATAATACCTGGGGATTATACTTGTATAAACCAGGACCTTTATCATACATAGCACAATCAAAAACGAGAAAGTTTCACTTCCTGTAGTCTATTTATAGATGTTAGAAATTTTACCATGTCTTACCCACAAAAATTGTGTGTGACTCATTTGTTAGCAAAACTAGAGTTCATTTGGGATCAACCTGAGCTGTCAGGAAACTGCCATCTATATACCACTGGGAAATGTATCGATGCAGGGATAGTGCTGATTCTTGTTATATAACAGCGCCCTAGGCCACAGAGGATTAGGTACTTAAACCGTGCTACTATCCTAATTTTCAAAAAACCCTCTGGCTCGAGAATTGGGAGGAATAGACTATGGTCTATAGTACTATCTGGGTATCAGGCTACAAATACATAGGTTGTTTCTTAGTCTTCTTTTTTCAATTTTTTATTAGATATTTTCTTCATTTACATTTCAAATGCTATTCCGAAAGTCCCCTATACCTTCTCCCCCCCCCACCCCGCCCTGCTCCCCTACCCACCCCTCACTTCTTGGCCCTGGTGTTCCCCTGTGCTGGGGCATCTGAAGTTTGCAAGACCAAGGGGCCTCTCTTCCCAGTGATGGCCGACTAGGCCATTTTCTGCTACGAATGCAGCTAGAGACACGAGCTCTAGGGGTACTGGTTAGTTCATATTGTTGTTCCACCTATAGGGTTACAGACCCCTTCATTTCCTTGGGTATTTTCTCTAGCTCCTCCATTGGGGGCCCTGAGTTCCATCCAATAGATGACTGTGAGCATCCACTTCTGTATTTGCCAGGCACCAGCATAGCCTCACAAGAGACAGCTATATCAGGGTCCTTTCAGCAAAATCTTGCTAGCATATGCAATAGTGTTGCGGTTTGTTGGCTGATTATGGGATGGATCCCCTGGGTGGGGCAGTCTCTGGATAGCCCATCCTTTCGTCTCAGCTCCAAACTTTTTATTTCTTAACCTTGATTCATTGTCTTCTACAATAGTTACCACCTGAATATTTCTGTCCCTCCAAAACACATATATAGAAATCTAATTTCATGGGTGTTAGTGGACTGGCTTGATTCTGTGAGTTTAAGGACAAGGCTGGCTGGTTTACATAGCAAACTATAGACTAGCTAAGGCTGCTAGTCTAAAGTATCTTAAAATGAGCCTTTGGAAGGTGATTGAATCATGAGGGCTCTGTTGGGGTAGGACAGTTGGAGACTTGGTAACTTTTTGTAATTCAGCTATGTGGGGTGCACATAAAAGTGTGTCTGCCGTGGGAATGGGCCCTCTCTGTGCATTGGATCTTGTCAGCACCTCAGCCTTGATCTTCCCAGCCTCCAGAGTGTGGACACTTCATTTTTTGTCAACAGATCAGCCCGAGCAGAGTACTCTGTTATGGCTGCATCAGACAGACTAACACAGCAATCATCAGCTCACTCGTCCCCACGGTCTGCTTACCGTCACTACAGAGCTCCCTCCCACTCTCCCCTGTTTGCAGGTCTTATCAAGGATACCATCCTCACTTCCTGTCTGACTCCTTCATGTGTCCTCTTGCCATCCTCCAATCCATCCTCAACTGAATCCCCGAGGCGATGATTGGAAACAAACAAACTCTGTAAACTGGAACTGCTTTCTGCTAGCCAAGTTTGGCTTGCGAAAGAGTGAAGTGATGGCAGCTCCGAGAGTGGCTTAGTGTCACCTTAGTCCCCTTGCCTCTCACTGTGAGGGCCCTGGGTTTGATCCCTAGCACCAATTAAAAAGAGAGTGTCACGGGGGAGGGAGAAGCATTAGGAAATGGCAGTGTTAAGGGGGAGGGGGCTTTCATTGAACTTGCCTGTCTAACTTGGACATCCCGGTCCTTTGGGTTCTGTTATTTTGGGACTTTTGTGTCCCCATAAGATCCATTTTTCATAAGTGAACCATTAATTTTGCGGTAGATAGACCACACAGCTTTTTTTTGTAAATACCCCTCAATTTCGAACACACTCCTGGTGAGAAACACTGAGAGGGCAGGTTTTACTCAAGAGTAGTTTAGTCAGACAAAACCAAAAGTGGAGGGCAGGGGCAGACGATAAAGAAAAAAAGAGTCCCTGACATTAGCCATTCCCCTTTAACACGTCCTACTAGTCCATGACCAACCCCTCTGTATTTTGTCTCTTAAGTAGATGCCTCCCATGCTCATTTTTCTCCAGGCTAATTAAGATCACCATCTCTCCCCTGGACTCTAGTGATGGCCGCTCTTTCTGAATTGTTTCTGATTTCTTCCTGGTTCATACTGCACCCAGAATGAGACTTTTCAAACTGCTTGGCCACAGTGACCCCTTCTCAAAGCCCTTCCACGCCCTTAGGGTAAGACTGACTCTTTAATGTGGCCTGAAGTCTGGGCCTGACTCAGCTGCTGTCACCCCACCCCCTCCTGCCCAAGCTCTGGCAGCCACTTTTACTGCCAGGTTCTTGTTGCCTCTAGGTCACTGCCAAGTGTCCTCTTGGCCTGTAATAAGCACCCCCCTGTCTTTGGGCCTGTCAGCTAATGCTCAGCCTCCAGGTTCCAATCTGAACTCCTTTGTTTTCACCTCTAACCAATAATCCGTAAGCACTTCCTCCACTCCCCCTACTCCTGACCTTGCACTCAACTTTAGCCTAAAGAAATAACGACCTATCCTAGAAGAGGATAGCCAATTTTAATATTTACCCCACATGTTAAACCATGGTTACCAATTTGTATATAACCTTAAATTTTCACAGCAACCTGTAATGTGTGTACTGCCTTTCTCCTTTTTTTTTTTTTGTACTGAAAAAGGGAGGTTAGTTCATCTATTTCCATCTAGAAGGTTCTTGAAATCTCAGAAGACACAGAACCATGAAAGTCTGATGTGTGTGTGTGTGCGTGTGTATCCACCTATGTATAAATAAAATTAAATGGGGCTACTAAATGAGTCAAAACTGTAACAAGTCTCTAGTGACTTGTCCACCCTCTCCTTAGATGCCACTAACAGTATTCACCTTTGGAATAATATGCTTAGAGTGCTCTTTCTCACGTCGGGATGTGCCATTGCCTGCCGACTTCTCATTACGGCGGATAAATATTTATCTCTTTCAGCTACACATATTCCTACTATTCCTTCCTCAACACAGAAGTCTCATTCTTTGTTTGAATTTTAATATTTATTTGTTATGATTATGAAGATATTGTTCACTACCCATTTAAACAAGCCTATGGAGGTTTTGTTTGGTGTTTGAGACACATTCTAATATATAAGGGTGGCCTAGCACTCGCTGTGTATTCTGGGTGTTCTCCTTGCAACTGTATGTCATCACACTCAGCCGAGGATTAGTCTTTAATGCAGTTGTTCTTTTATTTGATATAGCATCTTCTTGCTATATTGACCAGGTTGGTCTCAAATGCTTCTTACATAACTAGGCTTTATCCTTCATCCTCCAAGTAGTTGAGACGCCCAGCATATGTCCCGTGGCTATCTTAGAGATTGCTTTCAACCTTGAGGTTAGGAGGTAAACAATCTAAGATTGACTTGCCCAATTTTTCCAGTTATTAGTTGGGGCCCAACTTTGTACTCCAAGATGTCCTCAGTTTTGCATGGTCTAACTATCAGGTTATTGGTCCCTTCTAGCTGTCCTCTTGTTCTGTTTTGACCCATCGCTGTATGGGCCTCTTCTGGGTCTCCTGTTTGTAATTTCCCTCTAAAGCATCTCTGAGTTGCTATTTTGTTAGATACTATGATCCTTCCTATTTAGTCTCTCTATTGTTTTGTATAATGTGTCTTCCTGGGCAATGGTCTGTGGGGTTAAGAAACTACATCCTGCACTGGGAAAATCAAAAACAGCACACAATACGGTTTTTTTATTGTTGCAATCTGACAAAGTTTTCCTTGTGGAACAGAGAGTCCATCAGCAAGTTCCTTTCGCCACACAGAGGCTCATCCTCAACTCGGATCGAATCTCACAGCCTCCCTCTCAACTGATTTACTGAGTTCAGTTGACTCTTAAGTCTCTTTTCCAAACCTACATATTTCTTTTATTCATCTCTTGCTCAGATTATTTTTAATAATCCCATAATAGCTTCTCCCCTGCTATCTGACCTCCCCTTTCTCCAAAAATAATTTATATCCAGTACAACTTTACTTTAAAAAAAATTCATTTATTCTATTTATATAAGTATACTGTAGCTGTCTTCAGACACACCAGAAGAGGGCATCAGACCCCATTACAGATGGTTGTGAGCCACCATATGGTTGCTGGGAATCGAACTCAGGATCTCTGGAAGAACAGTCAGTGCTTTTGACCGCTGAGCCATTTCTCCAGCCCCCAGTGCAACTTTCAAGGGTAATCATTTTAATTTTCAATTCTAGTTGTCATACTGCTTAAAATCCCCCAAGACTTCACCCATTGCTTAAGGAGTTAAGTTTAAATACCACAGGATTACAGACTCATCTCTACCCTGTTTGGAACTTGTCATTCAGCACAAGGATGCTCAGCCTTAGTTTGTGACAACTGACTGCTCATGGCCTTAAAGAAAATGACCCTATCTGAGATCAGCTGTTCAAGCAACAGTTAAGTTTTAAGCTGGTTTATGGCCAGTGTAAGCTTGTAACAAAGGAAGCTGTTGGTTGCCTACCCACTGAGAGAGAGAGAGTGGTGCAGGGATATCAAAGATGGCTGGAGCAGCAAAGCTATTTTATATTTCATACTGGGCACATTTGCCACCTGATCTTAAAAATGCTGTAAATGATTTGAAGTACTGGATTTGATTATGTTACATCTAGGTTGATTAACCAGGGAAGGAGCAATGGAGAAACTTACTATGCAGAAGTTCAAATCCTTCAGGATTTCTAGAGTGGGAGTTATTAGCAATATACAACCCCCAGGGCCAAATTTGGTGCACAGCCTGTTTTTGTACAAAAAGAAAACAAAAAGTGAACAACTCCCCATCCCCCACCCCAAACAAATCAACCAAACGGTTTAGTAAGAACAGACACGATTATTCATTTTATATGTTGTCTCTTGTTCGTTCGTTCATTCGTTCTTTCTTTCTTTCCTTCTTTCTGGCATTGAGTAGTTGAACTAGAGACCATAGGGTCTGCAAATCAAAAGAAAGGAGGGTAGGAAGGAAGGGACAGTCTGAGTCTCCATGGAGAGTCTTCTGTCATGTCTACCTGCTGGTGGCCACTGAGAGGACAGCACAGGACCTAGGGAGGAGTGGAAGGTAAGCGAGCAGGAAGAGGAACGAAGCTGAGCAACCCACACCCCCATCCTTGAACACTCTCCAACTTTATAGGAAAAATGAATGGACAGAAATGACCTTCTCCTTAGGAGTTTTGTACCCCTGCCCCTATAAGTGGAACGGCTGATCCGACTTACTAAGCGCATCTTGGACACTCACCCTGCAGCTGCATTCCATAGAGTCTGTCAGCATTCCTTCCCCAGGTGTTGTGAGACACACCCATGAAGAAGAAGCAGTCTGATATATCCTTCCTCATGGCAGGCAGGGAGGGTGGAGCTGCATCAGAAAGCACTGTCTTCCGTGTCATTCCTGGTGACCGAGATGGTTTCGGCAGATTTCTAGTGGTCAGGAATGTAACAGATGGGTGACTTTTAGTTGTCAGAACTGAGAGTTATAGTTGGAGCCATTTTTCCAACCCTAAGTCAATTCGCAGACCCAGAACTCTCCTCAGCTGGATGGAGAGCCATTTACTAGAGAGTGTCCTTGGGAGCAAAGGAGTCTCTCAGACTTGTGCACCGGTTCCTAGAAACCGAAAATAACAACTTAGCAACTTACCGTGGTCAGGTAGCAGACGGAGTGGCTTCACTCACATGTGGCTTCACTTTTTCAAAAGTTCTCCCTCCTCTGAATGGGGGTGAGGGCAGGCAAGCCTCTACCACACGGCTGCTCAGGTGACGCTTTCCAAACCATAGCACACTGTCTCCTTCACCCCGTGTTTATGACTTCTTAGGGGGATTTTCTTAGTCTAGATGACAGAGAAAGGAAACTCAGGCCTGATTTACAGATGAGTTTGCCCCGAGAATGGACAGATGCAGAATTTAGCACTGCCCATTGTTAGTTGTGAAAGATTTAAAAAAGAAAAGAAAAAGAAAAAAGGAAATTTTACCTAAAGATAGAAATTGTATTTGTCCTGTATGTTTAGGATGAGAGATGTCCGGGGTGTAGATCTTTATGGACTGCCTGGGAGTTACTAAAGGTCTATGAGGTTGGGGCCTTGAAAGACTTGAGGCTTAAAGACTGATATTTGAGGTGCTGATATTTGAGAATATGTATTTAACCCTTTTAGCGGACCCTGAAAAGGTTTCTCTCATCTAAAGACACCAAAAGATTTTTTTACTTCAAGAGCCCCCACTGGGAAAAGCTTTGAATGATCAAGTGGAGAAAATGACACATCCATGGATGTCAGCCAGCGGCTATTCCCAGCTACCCCGGTGCTGCTCCCATGGCTGTGAATAGTGAGCCAGTAGACAGGGGTAGCGCCCATGTGCACATGGGTCTCCCTTTCTAAAGGGGCCGTATCTACTGCTGTGTTCCCAGTCCTTGAGCCCTGTAGCTGATGGGGAAGGCTGAGTAGTCCAAAGGAAAGCTTTTACTCCTTAATCAATTTACTGTATGTATGTATGTATGTATGTATGTATGCTTCAGTTACCAGCCTGTTCTGCAGTATTGGCGCAGAACCTAAGTATTTACTCCCGTACCTTCTGAAACAGTGCTCAGCCCTGTCATAAGGTGCTTCAAGGTCACCGAGGATAACGGGAGATTCCCTTCCCGGCTTCAGGGCTCTTAATGAGTGTACTTGTGCCACTGTGTGACTCCATACACGGCCTTCTCCAGGACTAGGCCCCCACAGGGAAAGGCTTTTCCCGAGCTGGCCTCTCCCGACTCCGTCCTTTTTCCAGGGCTTGACTTGGGCAGTAGAGCTGTGTCCTCTCAGCCTAAATCACTGTTCTCCAAACTCTTTCCCAGAATTACACAGAAGTCTAAAACAATTGGTCATTTGTGGAGGCAGCCATCTACCCCAGGCAGCCAGCCCAAAGTTATCTTGGCCTCAGCTGCACATTTAAAAAAAAAAAAAAAACAAAAAAAAAAACAAAAAAAGTGCACCTGACTTCCGAAGTCAGGAGTATTCCTCAACACCTAACCCATCCCAGGATCCTGTTCCTCTCTGTGAATAGCCTCTTTCAGGACTCCCAAAGGCAGGTTTCTGACAAATCTCACAACTGTTGTCTATGTTAAGTCTATCTCTATAGGCATCTGGCTCCTTACCAAAAGCTATGGAGTAATCCTGTTGCTGGAGCCTTTGTAGACCTCTCTACCCTTCTAGGGCCTCCGTGAATATCGACTTTACTGGCTGACTTTCTTAATAAGTAGTTGATTAGGATCCTCTCTTAAAATCATCAGCCCATAAAACAAGAAGAAAAGGTTAAATGGCAGACTCCCTGGAAGATGTTCAGGCACTTTGTGAACTGGACTCTTCCTGACCTTCCCGTGTAATCACCTACCTGCTGGTTCCGACCTGCACCTCCCTTCCACTACTGTGCTTGGGTCAGCACGGCCCTTCTTACTTCTAAGCCTACAAAAACCGCCCACCATTCAGTCTCCCATCTGTGTCTTGTCAATCTACCTAAAAGCTTATTATCTTTCAAGATTCTGTTCAGCTGTTTCCGTCATTGGTGGGCACTTCCCCCTAAGATTTCTAGAAACCATCCTGTCTTTTCAGTCTCTCCACAGCACATATGCTGTTTTGCCTGCTGGCTTGCCTTGTGGTACCTTGAGGAGGCTCAGCCGCTGGTTCCTTGGGGGGAAAGGTCATCTGGAGTGTGGCGGCCCCTCCCAGAAGAATATTTGACACGTAGAAAATTACACAGCTATGTGAAGATTAGAAAGAAATGTGAAAACCTGACAGGTCACTTCATTATAACATGAGTCTCCTGAAGCTAGAAATGCCCAGAAGTATTGAAATCTCACTTTTATGGGCAATAGACATTATTGAGGCATCGTTTGGGGCCAAGGTTAACTTGCTTTTCTTATTTTAAATTTTTTATTTGATATTTTCTTTATTTACATTTCAAATGTTATTCCCTTTCCTAGTTTCCCCTCCAAAAATCCCCTCACCTCCCCCTGCTCACCAAGACTCCCACTCCATTCCTGGTCTTGGCATTCCCCTATACTGGGGCATAGAGCCTTCATAGGACCTAGGGCCTCTCCTCCCATTGATGACCCACTAGGCCATCCTCTACTACATATGCAGCTAGAGCCACAAGTTTCACCAAGTGTTTTCTTTGATTGGTGGTATAATTCCAAGGAGCTCTGGGGTTACTGGTTAGTTCATATTTGTGTTCCTCCTATGGGATTCATACCCTTCAACTGCTTGGGTACTTTCTCTAGCTCTTTCATTGGGGACCTTATGCTTCGTCCAATGGATGACTGTGAGCATCCACTTCTGTATTTGTCAGGCACTACTATGTCCAATTTTCTGAGGAACCACCAGACTGATTTCCAGAGTGTTTGTACCAGCTTGCAATCCCACCAGCAATGGAGGAGTGTTCCTCTTTCCACATCCTCTCCAGCATCTGCTGTCACCTGAGTTTTTGATCTTAGCCATTCTGACTGATCTGAGGTAGAATCTCAGGGTTGTTTTGATTTGCATTTTCCTGATGATTAAGGATGTTGAACATTGTTTTTAGGTGCTTCTCAGCCATTCGGTATTCCTCAGTTGAGAATTCTTTGTTTAGCTCTGTGCCCATTTTTTTTTTTTTTAATAGGGTTGTTTGGTTTTCTGGAGTCCAACTTCTTGAGTTCTTTATATATATTGGATATTAGCCCCCTATCAGATATAGGTTTGGTAAAGATCTTTTCCCAATCTGTTGGTTGCCTTTTGGTCTTATTGACAGTGTCCTTTGCCTTACAGAAGCTTTGCAATTTTATGAGGTCTCATTTGTTGATTCCTGATCTTACAGTACAAGCCATTGCTGTTCTGTTCAGGAATTTTTCCCCTGTGCCCGTATCTTCGAGACTTTTCCCCACTTTCTCCTCTATAAGTTTCAGTGTCTCTGGTTTTATATGGAGTTCCTTGATCCACATAGACTTGAGCTTTGTACAAGGAGATAGGAATGGATCAATTCGCATTCTTCTATATGATAATAATCGCCAGTTGAGCCAGCACCATTTGTTGAAGATGCTACCTTCTTTCCACTGGATGGTTTTAGCTCCCTTGTCGAAGATCAAGTGACCATAGGTGTGTGGGTTCATTTCTCGGTCTTCAATTCTATTCCATTGATCAACCTGTCTGTCACTGCACCAGCACCATGCAGTTTTTATCACAATTGCTCTATAGTACAGCTTGAGGTCAGGGATGATGAGTCCACCAGAGGTTCTTTTATTGTTGAGAATAGTTTTTGCTAGGATTTTTGTTATTCCAGATGAATTTGCAAATTGCCCTTTCTAACTCCATGAAGAATTGTGTTGGAATTTTGATGGGGGTTGCATTGAATCTGTAGACTGCTTTCGTCAAGATAGCCATTTTTACTATATTAATCCTGCCAATCCATGAGCATAGAAGATCTTTCCATCCTCTGAGATCTTCTTTGATTTCTTTCTTCAGAGACTTGAAGTTCTTATACCGATCTTTCACTTCCTTAGAGTCACACTAAGGCATTTTATATTATTTGTGACTATTTTGAAGTGTGTTTTCCCCCTAATTTCTTTCTCAGTCTGTTTATCCTTTGTGTAGAGAAAGGCCACTGATTTGTTTGAGTTAATTTTATATCCAGCTACTTCACTGAAATTGTTTATCAGGTTTAAGAGTTCTCTGGTAGAATTTTTGGGGTCTCATATATACTATCATATCATCTGCAAATAGTGATATTTGACTTCTTTCTTTCCAATTTGTATTCCTGTGATATCCTTTTGTTGTCTAATTGTTCTGGCTAGGACTTCAAGTACTATATTGAATAAGTAGGGAGAAAGTGGGCAGCCTTGTCTAGTCCCTGATTTTAGTGGGATTGCTTCGAGTTTCCCTCCATTTTGTTTGATGTTGGCTACTGGTTTGCTGTATATTGCTTTTATTATGTCTAGGTATGGGCCTTGAATTCCTGATCTTTCCAAGACTTTTATCATGAAGGGGTGTTGAACTTTGTCGAATGCTTTCTCAGCATCTAATGGGATGATCATGTGGTTTTTGTCTTTGAGTTTGTTTATATAGTGGATTACGTTGATGGATTTCCATATAGTGAACTATCCTTGCATCCCTGGGATGAAACCTACTCAATCATGATGGATGTTCCCTTTGGTGTGTTCTTGGACTTGGTTTTCGAGAATTTTATTGATTATTTTTGCATTGATATTCATAAGGGAAATTGGTCTGACGTTCTCTTTTCTTTTGTTGGGTCTTTGTGTGGTTTATGTATCAGAGTAATTGTGGCTTCATAGAACGAATTGGGTAGAGTACCTTCTGTTTCTATTTTGTTGAATAGTTTGAGAATTATTGGAATTAGGTCTTCTTTGAAGGTCTGATAGAACTCTGCACTAAACCCATCTGGTCCTGGCCTATTTTTGGTTGGGAGACTATTAATGACTCTTTCTATTTTTTTTTTTTTTTTTTTAGGGGAAATCGGACTGTGTAGATCATTATTCTGATCCTGATTCAACTTTGGTACCTGGTATCTGTCTAGAAATTTGTCCATTTCATCCAGGTTTTCCAGTTTTGTTGAGTATAGCCTTTTGTAGAAGGATCTGATTGTGTTTTGGATTTCTTCAGGATCTGTTGTTATGTCTCCCTTTTCATTTCTGATTTTTGTCAGTTAGGATGCTTTCCCTGTGCCCTCTAGTGAGTCTGGCTAAGGGTTTATCTATCTTGTTGATTTTCTCAAAGAACCAGCTCCTGGTTTGGTTGATTCTTTATATAGTTCTTTTTGTTTCCACTTGGTTGATTTCAGCCCTTAGTTTGATTATTTCCTGCCTTCTACTCCTCTTTGGTGAATTTGCTTCCTTTTGTTCTAGAGCTTTAAGTGTGCTGTCAAGCTGCTAGTGTGTGCTCTCTCTAGTTTCTTTTTGGAGGGACTCAGATCTATGAGTTTTCTTCTTAGGACTGCTTTCATTGTGTCCCATAAGTTTGGGTTTATTGTGGCTTCATTTTCATTAAACTCTAAGATGTCTTCAATTTCTTTCTTTATTTCTCCCTTGACCAAGTTATCATTGAGTAGAGTGTTGTTCAGCTTCCATGTGTATGTAGGCTTTCTATTATTTATGTTGTTATTGAAGATCAGCCTTAGTGTGTGGTGATCTGATAGGGTGCATGGGATTATTTCAATATTTTTTTTATCTGTTGAGGCCTGTTTGGTGACCATTATATGGTCAGTTTTGGAAAAGGTACCATGAGGTGCTGAGAAGAAGGTATATCCTTTTGTTTTAGGACGAACTCTTCTATAGCTATCTGTTAAATCCATAACTTCTGTTAGTTTCACTGTGTCTCTGTTTAGTTTCTGTTTCTAGGATCTGTCCATTGATGAGAGTGGGGTGTTGAAGTCTCCCACTATTATTGTGTGAGGTGTAATGTGTGCTTTGAGTTTTAGCAAGGTTTCTTTAATGATTGTAGATGCCCTTGCATTTGCCCTTTCATAGATGTTCACAATTGAGAGTTCATCTTGGTAAATTTTACCTTTGATGAGTAAGAAGTATCCCTCATCTTTTATGAGAATTTAGGTTGAAAGTCGATTTTATTCAATATTAGGATGGCTACTCCAGCTTGTATCTTGGGACCACTTTCTTGAAAAATTGTTTTCCAGCCTTTCACTCCAAGGTCTTTGTCCCTGAGGTGGGTTTCCTGTATGCAGCCAAAAGTTGGGTCCTGTTGTGTAACCAGTCTGCCGACAAGCAGTTCTCCTTCCCTCACCCCTACAGTGTGTTGGCTACAATGTTGTGTGGCATGGAGTCATATGCTGAGCCCTTTTACATAACATGTTTTAAAGCACCATGAGGAACATCAGCTTCCAGCCTGATTCAGCCGGTCATAAATTCACATTGGCCGAGGACCTGTTGAACGCGGTGTTCTCTTCTCATGTTCAATTGCAAACAGCCCATCATCAAGCCAACTTCCGTCCTTTAAACCCTGCAGGCCCAGGGACACCTCAAGTAAAGCTAATGCATTTCGCGTTGTGCAGTTAGGCTTTGCACTTCTGAGCTATTATGGAAATAGCTGCTGAAGTCATTGATTTAAGTGCTTTTGCTGCCCTTGCCATAAGAACTGTCCCATGAGCACCTCTGTGAGAGAATGGTAGCTAACTTGCTGGAAAAGCTGCTTGATCTGCGGTGCTTCACAGGTTAATGTGCAGCTCAAGAAAAGGTCACTGTTGAGGCTGTTTGGCAAGGCAGGCTAGCATAACTTTACTTCCCAGTGAATGTGTCCTGTTTATAACCTGCTTAATGAAGTCCTTTGACTCATTGGTTATCAAGAAAATATATTCCTTTTTAAAACCTGAAAATATATTTGTAATTGGTATTTGGTGTATATCATATAGTAGATATTGACAGAGTTAATGTGTGCATGTGTGTGTGTGTATGTATGTGTGGTTTTGTTTGTGTTTGTTTGCTTTTGTTTTCCCTGGTAAGAAGGTTTTATTCTTTCAACAGCCCAGCAGATTATAGTCAATGACCCTAAATTCTTCTTGAGGTAGAATTTTCTTAAGGTTTAAATGTCTGTGTATCCTTTAAGCCATAAGAGTATGTTGCAGCTATGTTCTGTCGTTGGTTGAAGTAATAAGTTGTAGCCTGACTGTAGAAAGGAATTGCTCCTAATACTAATACCATCTCTCATCTCTGTTTATAGGTATTACCACTTAAAGAAACCCTTTTACCGGCAAACCTATGCTAAAGAGTATAAGTAACAAAGGAAACCAAACAGTTATCTGTCAAGTAACAAGCATTTAATGACAGAATGGCTCACCTTAAGCGACTAGTAAAATTGCACATTAAAAGACATTACCACAGAAAGTTCTGGAAGCTGGGTGCAGTCATCTTTTTCTTTTTAGTAGTTCTGATTTTAATGCAAAGAGAAGTAAGTGTTCAGTATTCCAAGGAGGAATCAAAGATGGAGAGGAACTTGAAAAACAAAAACAAAATGTTGGATTTTATGCTCGAAGCTGTAAATAATATTAAAGATGCAATGCCAAAGATGCAAATAGGAGCGCCCATTAAGGAGAATATCGACGTCCGCGAGAGACCCTGTCTGCAAGGGTACTACACAGCCGCGGAGTTGAAGCCGGTTTTTGATCGCCCACCTCAGGATTCTAACGCACCTGGTGCTTCTGGCAAGCCGTTTAAGATCACCCACCTCAGCCCGGAGGAGCAGAAGGAGAAAGAGCGAGGGGAAACGAAGCACTGCTTCAACGCCTTTGCAAGTGACAGAATTTCTCTGCACCGGGACCTTGGGCCTGACACCCGACCACCTGAGTATGTTCCAGAATATTCACTTACTGATTGTCAGCAGGGTGTGCTAACTCAGGCTCATTCCTTAGGCGTTCGGAAGCAGAATATTAGTCAATGCTGTTTGATGTTTTCTTTGTTTTGGTTTATAATGGTTGAGGTGGAGTCTCTGTAGCTTACTGGTTTGGCAGTGGAGACATGAAATGTACCTTCTGAATTAGGAAACTGAATTCTAGATCTGCTGTGTGCTGGGGAAATCTCTCTTTTTTTTTCCCCTCAAATGGCATAATTTCCTTGTCTATTTAGGAACACTTGGACAGTTTTTGTAGAAATGTAGGAGGCGAAAGGGTTTTTTTATATGTCTTTGATTTGCTGTGGGATAGAAATGTTTTTTAAACCGTGCCAAGATCTTGAAGCTCTTAGGTAGTTTGCCGGTTTGTGAAGTGCATCACACACTTGGTGAGCACTGTCACTACATGACTGTATCTCAGAATGCCCTGCGGATGTTGGTGCCGCTAACTCTCACTTCCTCAGAGCTCACCACTGGTGCATTCTTGTGTCTGTTGATTTAGCTCCCAAGTACAGAGAGGCAAGTGTTCCTTACTATTAATTAACGGGTGTTATTTACATCCTTCTCTTGACTGTACAGAATCTTTGTGTATTCGTTGAGGGTTGTTTTGTGACCAATTATATGGTCGATGTTGGAGAAGGTACCATGAGGTGCTGAGAAGAAGGTGTATTCATTTGCTTTAGGGTGAAATGTTCTGTACGTATCTGTTAAATCCATTTGGTTTGTCACTGTATAGAATCTTTCTCTGCTAATTAGCTATTTGGGGGCTTCAGAGAGGGCTCACAGGTTAAGAGTACTAACTATTCTTCCAGAGGTCCTGAGTTCAATTCCCAATAACCATATGGTGACTCATCTATAATGAGATCTGGTGCCCCCCTCTGGCAATCAGGTAAAATATTGTATACATCATACATAAATTTAAAAAAACAACAACAAACTATCTTGTCACCTGTAAGGTGATGTTCAAATGCTGTATTTGAACTACAAAGGGGGAGATGAGTTCCAGCACTCTTGAGCCATCCACGAATTTTTGAGAAAACAAGATAGGCCCACAGTAGGCAACTAGTGCCTGCTATAGATGTTGTTATCTGATGGTCCTAATAGATTGCATTTGCCACTGAATCCAAACAAACAAAGGAGGCTTTTGTAGATGGGCTTATTATTCTTCTCTGATTTTGTCAGATTTGTGATTGTGAGCCCCTGCTCTTGTGCACGTGTGTCCCTGCGTGTTGACATTGCAGGGGTAGATTTATGTACGTCTTCTAGTCAGTGTGGTTCAGGGATCAGTTGTCTGGCACTTCAAGGTAAATGTGGGAAGGAAAGGCTTCTCTGTAGCATACCCCAGTGTTACGGAGTTCCTCGCTGGTATCACTAGATTCTGATGCAGCACTACATTTTACTAATTCTGGGAGAATTCATGACTGAAAAGCAATCTACATAAAAATTCATTAAGCGTAATTTTTATTCATTGAGATGTCAGTTACAATCAGCGGAAGATGGGCATTTTAATTCTAGCATTAGCAAACTTCAATGGTTTTCAGTAATTTAATTACTAAGGAAAAGACAGTCAGCTGAGCAGTTAACAGCAGTTAGGTTTTAGGAGTGGAGATCTGTTCCCCTCCTGCTTCCTGGATAGCACTTCGTTGGGGGTTGAGGGGGCGCTAAATTCCACTCATTTCTAACAGTTGACTGTAACCAGTGTCAGCACAAGGCACAACCCCTTCTTCTTCGGAAAAACTCACTAGCATTTTTCAAGACTCATCAGTCCTTTGGGTCTAGTTTCTCTCAGAGCTAGGTGATAAACTGATTGGTAATTACAGTGGCTTCTAAATGCTGAAATATACAGATTTGCTTCAGTAAATATAGAGTCTCTATGGCAGCTTCTTTGATTGCACTATTTTAAAAGATGTGAATTGGCCTTTTAGCATAAATTTACTATGTACATTATTTCAGAATGATTGCAGTTTATAAAGTCATACTGAGAGATGTTATCGCTTCCACTAACGATGTAGCTAACACTTTCCTAAGGCCCTCCTGTCATTTTTTACTAATTCACATTAATAATTGCCTGCTAGGCAAATAAATCCTTATCTACTTTAAACAGAGGGAAAGCCTTACATGACTAAATTGATAGCATTTTACTAGTGGTGTATGTGTGTGTGGGGGTGTGCATGTGCGTGTGCGCACACACACGCACGGTTTTGTATATTGCATCTTTAATATTATATAGCTTTTAATTGATGTATTGACCACCTAGCAAATAAAGGTATGTAAAAATCCTTAATCCCAAAATTCTCTTCCCTCCCTATAACATAAGAAAATACCATGCCATAGAATTTTTCCAGAAATCTTATTTAGTGTTTATTATGTTGGTTTATAAACTATTATGTGTTAAAATAAGAACATATTTAGTAACTTCTTTCTATGTCATTACTGTAAAGAGTGTGTGTGTGTTTGAGTTTTATTCTCACTTGGTAGTATATTCACAATTGAGTTTACAGAAGGTTACTTGCCTTACCGTGTGGCATTGTACCTCCAATGGTGTGTTTCTACTGTTCTCCCCTTCCCCCTCAGCTTAGCCAACATAGCCTCTTGACAGGCCCCTCTGATCTAATTCCTTTCCTCTTCCATAAACATCCCACCCTACTGACCTGTTTTCAGTAAAGAGTCCCAACCACGTTGCTAACATGGTATGGATATAAAAGCTTTGCGTGAGAGAACTTGATTTATTTGGAGGCCCAACTGCCACGCTGCAGATAGATGGCCTTACTGGCCACTCAGAGCAGATGAAGTTCGTCGGGTCTTATCTCTGCAAGTGAATGATTTACCTCCTTGAGTCTGAGCAGCAATGTTTGATTGGCCACGCACTGTTTCTGTACGGTGGGGGAATGATGATCCTGTCTGCTGCCCAAAATGATACAGCCATGTGACATTTATGTGACTGTACAGAGACTGCGGCCTTATCAGCTGATCCTCCTGCACAGAACACACGTGATTAATTTTATGTCCCAGGGTTATCAACCCCTCACTCTTCCCTCACCTCATCTCCAAAGGCTGGTGGCTGTGAGGATCTTGGTATCTCAAGGGCTGGAGGCTGTAGTGAGCCACGGTCACCCTCCTGTCTTCATTATTTTATAAATAATGTTTGCTTTGAAGAAGAAAATGTCACAAGAACAAACTCGATGATAATATGTAACTAATGCTTTTAGGTAATTGATGCTAATGCTAATTAGTCATGTCAAGACTGCATAGGAGTCCTTTCCCTGTGTTCATCAGTGCCACAGACGGTTATATGCAAGAGACTTTTTTTTTTTAAGACAGGTCCTCAGTATTCTGCCTTGGCTGGCCTCTTATTTGCTGTGTAGACCAGACTTGTCTCAAACTCCCAGAGATTTGCCTGCCTCTGCCTTCCAATTGCCGCTACTGAGTCATGTATCATCATGACTGGCCCAGTATAAACCTTTTAACATGAATATATAGGTCTTTACATGTCACAATGCATCCTGTTGAAGGACAGTTTGAAAATGATAGTTCTTAAGTAAACAGTAAATCCCCTGACCAGAGTGAGTTCCTCCACGTGGGTGGGTAAGTAGCATGGGTGGGCATCTGAAGATCATAGAACCGAGGTTTCATGCTGGGCTTACTTCCTATTTTGAGTCCGTATATAAAGAGATTAAATTAACCTAGGAAATAGTTAGGAAACACACAACCTATACATACAAACATGTCTTAACGCCAAATAAATGTCAACAAAACTGAGTATGTGATTAATGAAGTTAATACGGTCTGAATCAAAATAATAAGGAAAATGGGTGACTTAGGCAAGAAAACAAAATATTTTGGTTTTTATGAACAAAAAAAAAACACTAGAAAGCTAGAAAGTTTGATTTTTTGCATGTTGCTTTATTTATAGGCTGTATCTCTTTCTAAAATCAGAGTGTGTAGAAAACTCAGCAGTCATATACTGGACATGGTTAGGATGAGTGAGCCACCTGTGGAGATTTGCTTTAACCTAGTTATGTTTATACACCACGAAGATAATTTCATATAGAACGGAAACCAACTGCTGTCGTTTGGGGCGAGGGTGAGGAAATGGTGATGGCTTTAGCAGTGGTGCAGAAATGGTGTGACCATGGTGAGGTAACTCAAGATGCATAACTGTTCTTCCACTTCTTTGGTTTTTTTCTAGATGTATTGAACAAAAATTTAAGCGCTGCCCGCCCCTGCCTACCACCAGTGTCATAATAGTCTTTCACAATGAAGCATGGTCCACGCTGCTTAGGACCGTCCACAGTGTGCTCTATTCTTCACCTGCCATACTGCTGAAGGAGATCATTTTGGTGGATGATGCTAGTGTAGACGGTAAGAAAGCATATGCTTATCAATAAACCCGTGTGGTCATGTCCAAAGTCTGCCTGGCTTGCATTGTATGCCCTGGGTACCACCCCAGAACCCAATGGGGTTGGATGGTGTGTGATGAATGGTGGAGTCTGACTTTCAAGACGCCACAGTTGAACATTTGGGGTATTGAGACTTTCTCAACACCGTTAGTCATAACTGTAGGTCTTGGTGTGTGGTGGTCACTCTAGAGCAGAGTGGCTAAGCCACCAGATGTGAGCGTGAGGTAGAGCTGTCTGGGCTGGAACCCCAGCCCTGGTCCTAGCCAGCTGTGTAAGTTTGTTAAGTTACTTACTCTTCAGCCTCAGTTTCGTTATTGGTAAAATGGAGACAGTGCCGTGCAGTTTCAGATTTGAATGATGTCATTGCCCTTCTAAACCATTGAAAAGGAAAACCACAGTGAGTTTAATCAATATGCTGCTGACTATATGAAGCATCCCACTGTATGATTTGGAACTGGAGCATTGCTGGGTTGTTAAATATGAAGGAATTCATGTAAGTACCATAATTAACAGGTGATGTTGATAAGTGCCCAATACCACCCTGTCGCTCCATTCTGGTTCATTCGGGCATTTCCCCCAGTGTAGCGCTGAAGATCTAATAGAGACCTCAGGCATGGCAGGTAACAACTGTGTGTCCTTAGACCTCGGCTATTAAAAAAGATCAGTATTATTTTTAAGATTAGCAATGCTCTTTAAATGTCTGTTTCTACTTAAGATCATAAGTTAGATGCTAATTAGATAGTTTGAATAAGAATCAAAAGTCTAGCAAATATTCTGGTTTCTAATTTTTCAATAATATAATTCTGCTAAGTACAAAACAATTTATTTCAGTGATTACAAAAAATACTCCTGAGTAAACACAGGTTTGCAGTTGAATTCCAAAGACTTAATCCCAGCTTCTAGTTGTTTCTTCATTTTGTAAAATGGGTACAAAATGTCCTCATTAAATCCAAAACATTGTTATGCGCATCATCTTGTATACACAAGAAAAGGGAAAAAGAACCTGTCAGGCTCCATTACTTGTATCTCTACCCAGACATGGTAATAAGTGTGCATAAAACGAAGCTGCTGACCCCCTCACCTCCACACGTAGCTCTGCGTGTTTCCATGGCTTCCACTTAGACACTGAGAAGAAAGTCAGGCTGTATTCTCAATAAAGAGAAGCATTTGGGCAGGAAAGAAAACGTTTCCCAATTCACAGATTTTTTTAACATGAGTCTGAGAACTAGTCTCCAAAATGAGGAAGTTTTACAATTCATGTCTTCTGGACTCAACTTAGACTCCATACACTCGATGTGGTGTTGGGGGCCTGCAACGCCAGCTGATACCTGGGGCCACAGCAAACCAATAGAAAAAACAAACAAGGAAGCAAAACTCATAAACCAGAATGGGCTAAGGAGAGGACGGGGAAATGGAGCTACACACTGCGTAGATCTTTGATTGTAGCTCCCTTTCCGAGTACTTTACCACTTAATTGTAACTAGCTGGTATTTTGCTCCTTAATCCGATTTTGTGGTTCTTCCTGTCTGGTTGGACGGCAGCCAGGGGGTTTTAAGTCATGCTTGATTAAGATCCGTGTCAACTATAAGTTTACCTGAAAAAAAAAAAAAAAGCCATGAATGTAGTCTTAAGCGTGCTTTCTTTTCCTTTTTTTCCTCTTTGATTTCTCAAATGTCTTTTCGTACACGGTGTTTATTTTGCTCGATTTTCCCAAGTAGCGGGGACAATAGAGGCATGACAAATTTATTCCTCGTGGGCCTGCAGTTGAAAACCGCATCCCTATTTTAAAAGCTCAAACAGCCGTTGCATTAAGGGGCATAGGAATGAAGACATACCCATTCATCTTCTTCTTGTTTCAACCATCCCTTTTATTTGCTTTCCTAATCACTTTCAAAATAAGCATAAAGCTTACCTAATTACATCAGAGTCATACCCGTTTAAAATGTAACGGTTTTCACCTAACACTGGTCAGCGCCCCCTTTTGGCTTCTGAATTTTTTATTTGCTGAGCTAGACATTTTCCCAATGGCTTACCTTGCCTCACCCCATAACATCATTCATGCCACACAGGTGGCAGTGAGTGCTGTCCAGGAGCTCGAGTCACTGGTTTTATATTTTGCCCTTCACCTCTCCCTAAGGGTAGAGGAGGAGATCTGCTTAGCGCAAGGACACGCTCCCCTTTTGAATGCTAGTGTAATTTGTCTCATGTCCCACCTCTCTAGGAAATATGGCCCTCTTTGCTGTAAGGACTCTGAGAGAGGCCAGGAGTGGTCATGTGTGCCTGTGATCTTAGTACTCAGAGGCTGAGGCAGATCTGTCCAGAAGTCGAAAGAATATATACTTGTGTACAAAGTCAAATACACAGGGTGGGGGGGGGGGAGAAAGAGAAAGAGAGAGAGAGAGAGAGAGAGAGAGAGAGAAAGAGAAAGAGAAGGAGAAAGAGAAAGAGGGAAGGAGTAGGCAGACAGAGACAGAGAAACTAACCAGTTTGTTTAGGAAAGGCAGCATGGGATATGGACATTTCAAGTACCAATGAGATACTTAAATCCTATGATAGCAGGAACAAAGATAACATTTTCAGAGTAGTGCCACATAGTAGGCCCTGTGTTCTGCTGTCCAGGAGTGTCCCACCTCATTGTCCCAACCGTCACCTGTGCTGCTAATTCTGTCACGTCCTCCTATAGATAAGGGATCTAAAGTATAGGAAAGGTAAAATTACTTGTCTAAGGTCAGTTAAAGAGAATGTTGCTCAAACCCAAGATGTCTGCTTTGATGTAATTTTTGTACTTACCTTCCCCAAACGGAGTGCGGGTTGGATAAAATCTCGGGAGCAGAGAAGAATTTGAACATATTTTAGATGTTTGGGTTTTTTTGTTTGTTTGTTCGTTTCTTTGTTTGTTTTTGATTTTCCTCTATTTTGAGTGTGAGTGTTTTACCTACATGTATGGTTGCAGTATCAAGGAGGCTAGGAGAGGGTGTCAGATATCCCTGAGAGTGAAATTATAAACAGGCACCAGAATGTGGATGCTGGGAATTGAACTTTGGTCCTCTGAAAGAACAGCCAATTCTCTTAAGCTCTGAGCCATCTCTCCAAACCCTTTAAGAGGTGGGGACAGGATGTATTGGAAATATATGTAGTAACTCCAGTGAATAAAGCCACACGAACACCTTTGAAATTTGCAAGTCACTGGAATTTTATGGTTGTGCATGTGGGTATAGTGCAACCTTGCATGTATTGAGGAGACTATCCCCGATGTCTACAAGGAGTTAGGATACGAAGTCGGTGGCAGCAACAGTGGAATGGTAATGCTTAGACTTCCTGTCCCTGGCTGTTCTTCCTGGAGTACCAGTCCCCTGATGAATACTATCCTTTACAACAGCAACATTTCCCTCTGCATCTCTGAAGACACCTATTTATCCAAGACAAAGCCAAACTCTTCTGCACTTGCCTTTGAAATGTGGCAGGAGCAAACACACATCACAGGGTGTTACTTTCTCCATACTTGCCCATGTATGTGGGTTCTGAACCTAACAAGGTCACTTAAACTCAGTTACATACTAACAAGAATTCAAGAATTTAATTGCAAGTGAGATACATTGATATAAACTGTAATCCCAGCAGTTCTGTAGGCTGAGGCAGGAGGATCACACATTCTGTTCTAGGCCAGTCTGGGCTTTGTAACAAGACCATGGCTGAAACAAACAACAGAACAAAGTGCCAACCACACCAAAAATAATTTGATGGCACAGAGTGGACTGAAGATGCTTAAAACTATGAACAGCCCTTGATTGGTATGATTCAGTTTTCTTTCATCAGTATTCTCAACTTTTACTTCTTACCTATCTCATCCAAACTCAGAAGTTTAGTATCGTAAATTACGCATGTTATCATGGTTCTGTCTATGCATTTACCTGATTTACACGCTCCTCTTTAGTTCTGTATTGTATCCGGAAAGAAACCAAGAGAAGCCTAAAGTTTTCTGCTGTTGGCAGAAATGTCCCCATCTACCACAACTCTGAACAATCCCCTACTTGCCTTTTCCTTGATGTTCGGGTATGAAGCTGTTTTAGTCACTGCCTAACAGCTAGTGAAACTGAAGTGTATTGATGGCCTATCATTTCTTGCCATGGTTCTCAAATTTTAGTACCAGTTTAAACACTTGTAGAATTTTTTCTTAAATTAAAATCTATCTGACTGCCATGGTCAGTCTCTGAGAACTTTCTAAACTCCAAGGGTCTGCTCCACGTAGGCGTCTTCAATGCCCCTGACATATTGCATGTATTTGTATGCAGTAAACAGAGTAAGTCCCAGCTGCAGCATTAGCTAATACAGGAGTTATAGTTTGTATACATAGCCTCATTTTCTCCGAGAGTTAAAGGTAATGGAATGCTTCTTTTACTGACAGAATGAACAAATGAATTTAGCAGAATCTTGACATGCATTTGAAAGAGTCGGTGGCTGGCAATCTCGTTAGCTTTCATGTGTTAAATATGGAAACAAATTTCAATAAAAGTTAACTCTAATTTTTTTTTCCTCCTTTGCAGACTACCTGCATGAAAAGCTGGAGGAATACATAAAACAGTTTTCTATTGTGAAAATAGTCAGGCAGCAAGAAAGGAAAGGCCTGATCACCGCGCGGTTGCTAGGGGCAGCTGTAGCAACTGCCGAGACGCTCACGTTCTTAGATGCTCACTGTAAGTGCCCCTTTGCAGATGGCTTGCAACTTTCCTCCTACTCCCCTCTGTTTGAAAGTTAATTTTCTTTAGATGTCTAATTGCATTCTCCCGAATAGCATCTTTAACTGATGACAGGCCAAGCAGCGAGTGGCTCCGCATCAGAGCTTCAGGTATTGAGCTCCTGCCTCCCCAGTGTTGACAGTACCCAGCTTTCCTTATGGGTGACTCTTGCTTATGAACCTGCTGCCCCAGATGTTCATTCTACCCTAAGAAAACAGAAGCCTGGGAGGACTGTTTACTTACTGTTTTTCATTCCTACACTGTGAGGTTAAACTTCTATCTAGGTAGGATCAGCACCATCACTAAACTTTGTTTCAATGCTGCCATTTGTAACATTTATAGTTCTCCCCACCCCCCTCCCCCGCTGAAGAGTGGTTGAATCTGTTCTGCCCAGTAAGGGGTATTCTGCTGCTATCTCATCCAGTTTTGCTACTTTAGTTACTCTGGGGTGTCTCTCTTGTGTTTCCATTGTTTTCAGAGGCACTGTTGATAGTTTTAGAAAGCCCTTTGGAGTCAGACTGCAATGGATACGCTAGGCATTAACAAAGTTCACTAAGTCCCCGGAACTGTAAGCTTTGAGGGTTTTTCTCTTCCGATGAATGCTTGACCTTGTCCTGCCCAGCTCTTGGGTTACACGTCACCCAAAATCTGGTTGAAACATGCACTAATTATCACAGAAAGGCTTTTGTATTTTGTGGCTGTTGTTGAGAGCCGTCACATCTGATATTCCCTTTATCTACCTTTTGGAAAATGAATGGAGATGGAGAGGTGTTTTTCACTGACCCAAAACTGCAGTCAGTTCTGGTTAGCAGTTCCCCTGCTGGACAATGGTCCTTCTGGTCCATGACTGCCAAGGTTAATTTAATTAGGGTCTCCCCTGTGTGATGTGCAGCCTGCCTCAAGACCCTGATTCTGACCTTCATGGGACTCCCTGCCCCAGGCCCACTTCCATCAGGACTGTAGCAGTTTTGGATAATTTTTCTCTAGTCATTAAATTCAGAATATTCTAACTTTCTGACTCTCTTTCTCCTAAGACTCAGGAAGAGAAATTAAGATTTCAGCAACCATGCCTTAGTTGTGAGGAGGAAAACTTATTTAAATAACTTAGAATAATTTTAGGGTTACATACAAAGGCTACCTCCATTCATAGCCCGCTCTTAAAGGAAAAGGGGTTCCATTTCCAGGACGGCAAGCATGCTAGTGTCCACCTCCCATTCCAGGAGGAAAAGGTCACTGTCTTTTCCTTAGTTTATTATTTCTTTTTAATCCTAGTCTCATTGTAAGAGCCCCTACGATGTCCCTTCTTTTAGAGGTCTGTTGTACAGTATGGTGGCTATAGTTAAAACACACACACACACACACACACACACACACACACACACACACACACACACACGCACGCACGCTTGTGCGTGCGAGGTGATGGGTGGAGGTTTTACTCAGCATGATCATACTAAATGTGTGCATGCATGGGCATCCAAACAATGTACTGTAAATGCATCATTTTTGCCAGTTACCCATGTATTTAGATTCAAAGCACAGTTGATCTTCTCCTTCTAGTTTCTCCATTAACTTTCCTGTAATACGAAAGGGTGGGAATCTGTGAGCATTTCCGTTAACTTGACAGTAGCCTCTGCTTTGTGCAGGTGAGTGCTTCTATGGCTGGCTGGAACCTCTGCTGGCCAGGATAGCTGAGAACTACACTGCCGTGGTGAGTCCAGACATCGCATCCATAGATCTAAACACATTTGAATTCAACAAGCCTTCTCCGTACGGAAGCAACCATAACCGTGGAAATTTTGACTGGAGCCTTTCCTTTGGCTGGGAGTCACTTCCTGATCATGAGAAGCAAAGAAGGAAAGATGAAACCTACCCAATTAAGTAAGATGCTTGCTCCCGTGCCTCAGTCCTCCTACCAGGGCACCCACCAAACGCTGCATACACGTATGCATCCTCACAGCAGCCTCACAGCAGCCGCTTGTGAGATCATTCTTAATGACGGGAGAAAATGTCTACATATGTAGATTGTAATCTACCAAGCTCTTCTGCATATTACTGAGCAGCTGGTAGGACTGGGCAAATTCTCATGTCTTCATACATCACAGATTTTTTTTTTTAAAGAAAATAAGACAGGTTAAGGAGAGAGACAATAATATGGAATATGACATTTTTTAAAGTACTTACTTCCCCTCCAAATCTTAACTTTGAAGAACTTTTAGCTGTCCGTCATCCTATTATCATGAGATTTTTAAATGTACTAACTCCTTACCTGTCATGTCAATTTGGTCCTTTAAATGTCCCCTTCCGTCTTGTTTAATCTCTATAACAAACTGGTGATCTCTTTCTCTTCAGGACCCCCACCTTTGCAGGAGGCCTTTTTTCTATATCTAAAAAATATTTTGAGCACATTGGAAGTTACGATGAAGAAATGGAAATCTGGGGAGGTGAAAATATAGAAATGTCATTCCGAGTAAGTTTATGGAGGTTAAACGTAGCATGCATGTCAAACAGTGTGAAGTGTTGTGTTCTGAGAGGCTCATACAGACTATTGCAGATGTATGCTGTCTTTATGTATTTAGTGCCTTCTATAATGTAATTGCTGGAAAATTGGAAAATGAGGCTACGTCTGTTTAAGTTGTAACTTGATATATTTATTCATGGTTGCCAATGTAACAAGAGGAATTAGTTAAACTCCTGTGTCCAGGCAATAACACCAATTAATGCACTTGTAGCTACTGAATTCCAGCCAAGATAAATATAATTAAGCCTAGGGCTTCAGGAAATGAGCTGATTATCAGGGGAGTCCGTATGGAAAACATTTATTTATAACTGTAAAGGACTCTAGACAAAATTCTTTGTATCCTGTGAGCTGCTCCCCTCCTTTACATAGTGTGTGTTCTAAGTTAATATAAACAAAAAAAAAAAAGAAAAGAAAAAAGGTTTTTAGTAGGCACAGCGCATGCTTCATATGTTCAGCTTCATTTCTGTGGCAGCCATGTCACTCACTTTTAGTCCTTTAGATTGGAATATTTGAATGTAAGTGGGGGAAAGAACTGGGAATTAGAAGGGTTAGGCTTTGGCCCTGGTCCCTTTGCATACTGGCAGTAGTGGCCTTAGCCTCTTCTGAACTGCTAAGGGGCAGGGGCCTTTTTAAACTTAGCTCAGCATTCATTTCCAGCCTCAATGCAGTTTGCTGCAGGGAACTTATGAATCTTCTGATGTATTTAAATGAGGAAAGGATGAGGACTGAGCACCTCTCTCACTTGTAGCATCTATTGTTAGGCATGGCTGTGTTTTAGGTCTTTTACTTGCTGATCAGTCCTTGGCAGGAGAACCAATTGCTAAGGCGGATTGTTTAGAACGACTGGAACTGGTAGAACCATTCTAGATCAGCACAGACTTTTTGTAGTTTGATGAGCAACTCCTTTGAAACTATAATGGATTAGATTTTGGCAATAATTGCCTTCTTGAATGGTTTCCTTTGATACCAAGTTGACTATCTACGGAGTAAATAGTCTGGGTCCTTTTGTACCAGGATGGCTGCTTCATTTCTTAGAAGGAAAGTGTGTAGTTTCAGCAAGTGACCAGGGGTTTAAGGTGGAAGTCAGCTACACTGGAGCCTTGTGTTTCTTACCATATTAGAACACTTGAATAATTATTGGCCAAAAAGGAAACTTGAAATTAGTTTTTCAAGGACTCAGAACTCATGATGTTGTAAACCTACTTTCTGAATATGTACATTTGTCCTCTGTCTCTCGGTGCATTTAATGAAGCTATTGTTTACACTTATAGACCATAAATTGAACTGGCGTAGAGACTATATGACATACCAGTACATCTCTATATTTTGTATCTATTGATATCTTAAAGGTAAACTTAGAGCAACAGTTTGTTTTTCCCACAAGACTGTAAATTTAAACAAATATCATTAATTATCAGGTGTGGCAATGTGGTGGGCAGTTGGAGATTATGCCTTGCTCTGTTGTTGGACATGTTTTTCGCAGCAAAAGCCCTCATACCTTCCCAAAAGGCACGCAGGTGATTGCTCGTAACCAAGTTCGCCTTGCAGAGGTCTGGATGGACGAATACAAGGAAATATTTTATAGGAGAAACACAGATGCAGCAAAAATCGTTAAGCAAGTAAGTGAGGGCTACGTTACAAAATGACAGTTAAAAACTGTTCCAAACCCATAAGCCTTTTGGCTTGAATCACCTCAAGTTATTAAAAAAAAAAAAAACGTTTAAAAAAGTATTTTTGAAGGTCAGCTTTTACATTTTAAGCCTTTGACTTTGACCATCAAGATGGTGTAGTGGGTAAAGGTGCTTGTCACCAAGCCAGAGTTCTATCCCTGGGGCCCATACCTTGGCAGGTCTGTGTATACACACTTACACACACACACACACACACACACACACACACACCACTAATAATAATAATCTCTGAGGCCCACACCTTGGCAGGCCTGTGTATACACACTTACACACACACACACACACACACACACCACTAATAATAATAATGATAGTAGTAGTAGTAACAGTAATGGTATGCTAGTTTGCTCTCTTAAAAGGAAAATTTAAACATCCTTATGAAATTCAAACATTTACTTTTAATATGAAAGATATTTTTGTGACTGCCTCCAAGTATTATTTGAGTAAGTAGGACTTCCTTTAACCATTCTCAGTTGACATGAATAACTATTAACTAGAGATTTGAAGTGGCATTTTGAATCCCATATGCAGATGGGGACTTACTGTGGCATAACAAAGAACTGGAAGTAATGGAAGCTCCTATTCATCCTATCCCAGCTCCCTGCTGGAGATACGAGGGGGCAACCCTCACCCCTTTAAGAATGCAAAAGGGGTTGTTGTTCATAATGAGATTGCCAGGTGTCTGCCCTGGGGTTTGTGGTGCCTGTTTTTATTTCCTCCTTCTCTATCTTGAGAGAGGCCCATTTCCCACAGGAGCTATGAAGTAGGACAATGATAAGTACCAACCGACTTAGGATGCTGTTTACATGTGTGTTACACCACGTGCACGTGCGCTTGTGAAATGTGTAAATGCACATGCAGGGGCAATGTTTGCTCTTGTTTCTCAGGTGCCGTCCACACTTTGTTTGTTTGGAGACAGGCTCTCTCTATTTGCTCAGGTCGTGAGACCAGAGAGAGATTCAGGGATCATCCTGCCTCAGTATCTCCAGCATGGGCATTAAAGCTCCTATTGCCTTAATGTATGGCTTTTTTATAATGCGGGTTCTGGGGACTAAGCTACCATATTCAGCTCCTAACCATATGACACTTTTACTAGTGATTGTTCATAGATTCTAGTTGGCAGGATCATGAGACTTAATGCATTAGAACTGAGCCCCAGCAGCTTTGCCTGGGAGTGAGGAATTAGCTAATAGTTTAAGGTAAGGACTCATCTACAGGAAGTAGCTGTGACTTAGAGAAGGCATTTCTGGGCAGTCAGGCATCTGCGCATTGAATGCTGGAGTGAAGAAAGATCTTTTACCCATTCGTTTGGTCCAGGTTAGAGCTCTTAACAAAAGGTGACTCAAACAAGTCAAGACACGGGTCAGTGAAATCTGTACTGCGTGTCTTGAGCAGAAAGTGGGCGCTAAATAAAGTTTCTGTTCTGCTTCTCACCCATAGAAGGGCTGTGACGTGAGCCAGCCAGTACCTGTCCTCATGACAGGACACATGAGCTAGTGCCCCTAAGAGTCATTCAGTTTTGCTAAAACACCCGCGTTGAGGGTCTTAGAACTGGCATAGAAGGTATCTTCCTTGGTTGGACTGGTTAGCTCCAGTATTTCTGCTCTCATCCGGTTAGGTATCAAATGCACTTTCCCTCTATCTGCTCCCTATAAACGGGATATTTTTCAGTTTAGTGTATTTTTAATCGTCTTCCTTGCCCTTTTGAATAAAGGAAAATAAATACAATTAACTGGGAATTGCCTTTTTCAACCCAGCGTCCAGGTGGGAATTTGGGTAAGATTAAAACATCTAAATTAGAAAACATCCAACTGTGCCGTTTGCAGTTTGACTACAAAGAGAGATGGATTCCATGTGGTCTTAGCCGGCACGAATTCAGAATGCTCCCACAGCCAGCCGAGTGCTCCCAGCTCCCAAGAATAAAGTGTATTCTAGCCTCTGGCCCGCCCCCAGGGCAGTGGGACTTGAGTCTCCTAAACTACCAGGGACCAGGCAGGCAGCACACCTGTGGCTTACATGAATGGCATTTGAAGTCCATCCAGAACTTTCCTTACTAACTAAATGCAAATACAGATACTAACTAAAAGCAAATACAGATAGTGATAGCTTCCTTTGAAACCTCTTTGACTGAGCATTCTCTTCCTCCCCACCCTGCCTTTTTCTAGAAATCATTTGGTGATCTTTCCAAAAGATTTGAAATAAAGAAACGCCTTCAGTGTAAAAATTTTACCTGGTACCTGAACACTATTTACCCGGAAGCGTATGTGCCAGACCTTAATCCTGTTATATCTGGATATGTGAGTATTTGTATGTTCTTCTTTGTCTGTGAGAAACTCCCCCCCCCCATACCTTTTAATTTATTACCTTTGAAGTTTTACATTATCAGTGCCACTTCCCTAAAATTAATTAGAAAGTAGAAAGTATTCAGTTTTAATTTTTTATGATTTAACTCTTTCATTTAGATTAAGAGTGTGGGTCAACCTTTATGTCTGGATGTTGGTGAGAATAACCAGGGAGGCAAACCATTGATTCTGTACACGTGCCACGGCCTCGGGGGAAATCAGGTAAGCACGGCCTGGGACGGTCTGTTTCCTCAGAGCGCTGGCAGACACAGCTAGTGCTGTGTGTTTCCAGAAGTAACAGCTGCGGTAAACTGGGGTGAGGGAAACTGGTGTGGAGATGTCTTTAAGCTACACATGGTAATATTAAAGGGGTAGAGTACTTTACTATGGCTTTTAACTTTGACTCTAAAAATAATCTGAAGTTACCCATTTGATCAATAGAAAAGATAATTTTAAAAAGAATGATATCATTGGAGTGTGTGTGCATATGTGTGTGTGTTTAATGTAATTTTTTTTATTTGTGTGACTCTTGGTATGGAGGTTTTGTGAGGTGTCAGGTGCAGACCGTATTAAATCTAATAGCAAGTTGCATCTAGTGTTAATGCGGACACAGCTGCATTGTAAGTTCTTTAGGGGGCAGAGATCGCTTCAGTACCCTGCATCCAAATGCTTCCTCCCACCCATTATGACATCATCCAGATGCTTTTCTCCCCTCCCCCTATCACTGACATCATCCAGATGCTTTTTGCCCCTCCCTCTCCCCATTACTGACATCTTTGTTTTTACTATTTTCCCAATTAGGGGCAAATGTAAAATGTTTCTACCTGGATTACAAGATGTAGAAAATACTAATCTTGGTTTGAGCTGTTTTTACCTCAGCATTTGCAAGTTAATGCACAGAAGGGTTAGACTTTCTTCACCTTTAATGGGCAAGTTCCCTGACTGACCACTGAGTACCAGTCCACTTGGCTCCCAGCTCCCTTAGGAAACACCTGCATTGCAGAACCAGCCTTTATAGTCAGTAACATAAGGTCTGGCTGGAGTGAGGAATCTAGGGTGCTACATAGCTGTATAAAACCACATCCGAATTGGATGAGGTGTCGTGGGTTTTCCCAAGAAAGATAGCATTTTAGTCTGTACATTGAGAGGTGAGTCAAGACCCAGAGAGGTGCTTGGTGGGGATGGGACTGGGATGAGAAGAGTGTGAAGAAGGCTATGCAGAGAACACCATGCAGAACCTTTGCCTGGTGAGGAGTTGCCTAGATTTTGGAGCAGGATTTTCACTGAACTACCTTGTGCGCACTTTGATAGAACTTTGTAAGTATCCATATTATGATGAAAGGATCAATTTATCTCCTGGGCAGTCTCCTTCTACCCATCTTCCTATTCATTAAACCCAGCTTAATCTAGTTTCAGTCTTTGTTTGCATAAAATAATCAGACAGCATGGAGTATGTAACAAGCTAGAGCTGGTGAAAGGTCATCACACTGACAAGGAATTCTGAAATGTATGGGAGTGCTTATAGTCATACATATACATATATATTTATGTACATATATACCTCTTTTAGTGTGTGTGGTAAAGAGAGAATACACACACACACACACACACACACACACACATATATATATATATATATATATATATATATATATATATATATGTCTGTATAATGTTATTTGTATGTATATATGTATGTGCATATATAATCTTAATTTCCCTTCCTACCTAAGAACAATAGTTATATAAATAATTATATTGTTTTATAACAACAATATGCTTATTTCCTCATTTATAAATATATTACCAATGGTTGTTAATACTTAGACATTTCTCTCAAGCTCTCTTCAGAATTCTATTTATCTTAAAGTATATTATTACTACTCTTTTTGTTACAATTTACTGCAGATACTACCTTAAAATATAGTGTGTGTATCATTTTATGTGCTTTTTTTTATCTTTTCCAAGGAGATACTGTCATAAAGAATTATAAATTATTTTAAAATTATCAATGAAATAGGCTACCTTTAAGAAGTTTAGGAGGGAAATAACTCATTAAAAAGTATTTGTGACCCAACCTGTGCTGCGACAGGAATTGACAGTCACTGACTTTGGGGAGCTTCTATCACAGAAGCATTCTTTTTTCATAAGAAGTGAAAGCATGTATTTTGGGCTCTAGGGAAGATGGGGCTGAGATAATGTGAGTGATGGACTCAAGATTACATTCAGATAAGGAAGACTTTGGACACTGTCCTCTTAGATGGAGGTGGGCATCAGAATGCAGGCTGGGGAGAACAGCCACGTAGAGCAGGTTCACAGAGCACACAGAAGGCCGGGGTGGCCAGCGCAGAGCACTCTAGGCAGGGAGTGGAGGAAATGAGGTCAGAGATTGTGATAAGGAACCTGGTTGGACAGAGCTCTGCAGACCTGTTAAGGAAGATGGATTTAATTCTGAATTAAACAGAAGCCATCTAGAGGTTTTTAAGCAGGAGAATAATGTCTGGTTTATATTTTCAGATGACTCTGTCTTCTGTCATCCTAACACAGTTACTGATGATATCTTTTACTTGTTAGTTTTTTATTTTTCCCCTTCCTTCCCTCCCTCCCATATACTCCTCCCCACTCTCCTTCAAATTGATGGCCTCAGTTTCACTAATTATAGCATATATATATATATATATATATATATATATATATATATATATATATATATACATACACACACACACACATACACACACATATGTGTGTGTGTGTGATGTGTGTGTGTGTGTGTGTGTGTGTGTCTATAGCCGTTGCCTATAGGTCTGTAGTTCTATAGTTCTCAGTCTGCAGGGTTGAGGCCTCATAGGCTTCACCCTTGTCCACTTTGGCCTGCCCATTGGTGTCATCCTTGTCCAACTAACATTTGAGCAGTCAGATTCTTTTAAATTAACTTTTTATTGCTTTTATTTTCATTTAGTTTTTTGTGAATTTCCCATCATGCACCCCAATCCCACTCATCTCCCTGACCCTTTGTATCTGCCCTCTGCCCTTGCAACCTCCCCCCGCCAAATAAATTTTTAAAAAAAAAGCAAAGCAAATCATTAAAAAGTAAATCTTGCTGTGAAAGTTGCAGTGTGTCACAGTGTGTCCCCACAGTATAGCCCTTTGTCCAAACATCTTTACTTGCAAATGTTCGCTGCAATGAGTCATTGGCCTGTTTTGAGATCTCTGGCTTCTGCCACATCATCAACACTGGATCCTCAGTGGGACTCCTCTCAGATAGCCTGTGCTTGCCCTGTGTCGTGGAGGTCCTGCAGCTTTGGATCTGCAGGCCTGGCCCTTTCACTGGCTCCAGCAGTTCATAGAGATGGGGTAGATATTGGGTGAGCCAACTCAGAGCCCTGGATGGAGGCTTGAGTAGTAGCTGAGTTGTCAGCCCATTGTTCCTGCTCTAGCACTGTCCTGATTAGTTCACCCCTTGCTGCAACCAGCAAGGAACAGGGCCAGCTCTCCTGCTCTCATTCCCTTGGGGCTGGGTCACCTCTACCCAGGCCACCAGAGTCAGCTCTGCGGTGCTGCCCAGTCAAGGTGTGGGGCCTGCTGTCTTGAGTGCTGCAGCTGACAAGGGTCTGGACCAGATCTCCCTCTCTTCTAACCCCTCGGCTGGCTCTCCTGCCCGAGGCAGGTGGTGGGTGAGAGAGGAGTCATATTGTTTCTAATCAAGTATTTCCCTCAACTATGCTGCAGTTTCTAGTTCTGTGAGAACTCAAATTCAGAAGTCTTGAGCGTTTTCTCATTTTCTTCCATTTTGATCACGTAATGGTGTTTTATGGCATATAACCCTCTTATAACACTATTTCTGAAGACAATGCATGGTAACTATTTTTTGGATTGGAGACTACTCTGGTCCAGTGCGACTACTTCATTGCAGCCTTACGACAGCTAAGACTTTATGCACATTCTTTTCTAGAGGGTGTGTCCAGGTTCTGAGTGACATGTCTCTCACTTATTTTCAGCTCTTGTTGTTGTTCCCAAAATATTTTCAACTCTTCTCCTCTCCCTCCATGTTTCATCTGAGTGACTTTTTAATAATAATGATGTAAAATACTGGCTAGCCCTTCTTATTGTCTTTGAGTTTTTGAGGTTTATTGTAGCTAAACTAAAAGTGAATCTATTTAAATTATAACTTAGTTATAGTTAGGATGTTGTTTCTTTCTCCTTCTGAGGCCATTTATTATTGTTGTTGTTGTTGTTGTTGTTATTGTTTTTACAATGCTTCTGCCTGAAAAGCAGGTTACAAGATCAATTAGTGTTTTACTTGCAGGAGAAGAGAAGTTAAGTGCGAGAGCCAGCCGAGGCGCTTAGGCTCAAGGCTCAGAATTCTGCTCATGCTTGTGGGGTGTTTACTGTAGCACAGGGCCTGCCTGGCACATAATAAGGGCTCAATAAATATTAGTGCTAGCAGGAATCATTGCATTATTGAAAATCCGTTCTGTTAACTCATTTTATCCTCAGACTGCCAACATTATTAAATATTTGATTTATAATGGATGTTACTGTGGGACAAAGAAGATAGTTCAGTCTGTAAATTGCCTGCCATGACAGTGAATATGAGTATTGTTAGTTGATATAGTGCTTAGCTTTAGCTCCCAGAGAATCCAACTGGCTACACTTACAATCCTGGTAATATAGTCTGTTACCTCTGCTTTCCTGTAGAAGCCTTGAGAGTTATAGTTTTCCACCAAAGGGGAAAATCGAGGAGAGAGAAACAGGTAAAATACTTCTTGATGTAGCTCTTAAAGAGCTAGCAAAGCAGAGAAGGGGTTGCAGGACATTCAGCGCAGCAGCCTGGCAATAGAGCAGACTCTGTAGACATAGATTTGTGTAAAGTAGGATGGTCCTACTACAGCTGAGTGGCCGCTCTGAGCATGAGTCCTGCCATTGCTTGTCAGGGAGACAGCCACAGTAAGCAGGTCTGTTAGCACACCAAACTAAAGCTTTAAAGGGCTAACAAACAGCTGCCAGAATTGCTGCATCACAGGTCAGAAGTTGGCACTGCAGGGCAAATTAAGAGATAACTGAGTCAGAGAAATGAGGCCAGAGTAAGAATGAGTGAAATAACATCAGAGAAGAAACTCAGCAGAACTTAGAGGCTTGTTCATTGGGCACGAAGAGCGAGAGAGAATAGTGAGGAGCCGTGGCGTACCAAGTGTTGGACATGTGTTGGTCTTTGCTGAAAGTATTTACACCTGCCAACCCATTCATTTGGTGGCTTTAGTAATTTGGTGGGCAGGGGTTATTGGTACTCCTGTCATGGGGCATGGGAGGGGGGAAGCAAAAACAGACTCAGAATATGCATTATAGTTTGTGCGTTTGTGGAAATGCTTTGGTTGAGATGAATAAGGGGACGAGAGAAGAAGCAGCCAGTGAGCTGCTTACTAGAACATTCCAGGCTGGTTTCTATAGTACACTTCTGCTAGCCTCCACCCTACCTTGTAATTTCCAGTTTCTACTTGGGAAAGACAAGAACATTGTAGAAAGTAGCCACTGCTGGTAATGGAAGACCTCCACAGAGCCTGTCGTAACTAATGCCTCAGCTTACATTTCTGATATTTTTACTGCATTTGTTGAAGAACTCATGAGTTTTCTTTGTAGGGGTAGCTGGTTGGATTTGATCTTGTTTTATTTTGCAACTGGGCACACAGAATTCCTTTGTCAATCACGAGTCTCTCCTTTCCACAGTACTTCGAGTATTCTGCTCAGCGTGAAATCCGGCACAACATCCAGAAGGAGCTGTGTCTTCATGCTACTCAGGGTGTCGTCCAGCTGAAGGCATGTGTCTATAAAGGTCACAGGACCATCGCCCCTGGAGAACAGATATGGGAGATTCGGAAGGTGATTGGCTCATTCATTGGTTCATTCGTCCATTCTCAAGCTAACTTTGAAGAGCTCTAATTGCTTTACTATGCTATATATCAGCACTTCTTCACCTTTAACAACTCCACTATTACACATGTCTTCCCATGTAATAAGAGAATATATCTAGGGATTAAGTATTAATTAGTTGGGAACAACTAGTGATAAAGTTACGCTTGGCTTCTGTAGGTGAAAAACTTCTATAAAGAATTAATAGTTTATCCTTGACTTTTTTTTTAATCTTTAATCTTTTTTTACAGTCTAGTTTTCACCCCCCTCCTGGTCTGCCCCTCTACCACTCCCCATTCTTTAGGGGTCTTCTTTCTTTTGATTTGTTTGTTGGCTTGCTTTTATAATGGATTTTGAAAATCACATTTGTTTGTTTGTTTTCCTTAAAGGAGCCAAAGAGAGTGTTTTTCATATAAAATTGCTAACTATGTCTTCCTCTGTTTTAGTACATTTTTAATTAATCTAGCATTAAAGGAATATAGAACAGATTGCCTGTTCTTAAAAATGTTCAAGATTTGGCTTGATCATATTCTTATCTAAAACTAGTTTTTCGTGATAGTAGTAACATGCCATGAAACCAGCTTTTCTGACTTTGAAGTCGGTCATCTGAATACCAGTGGAACATTCCATGCTTAAAAATGTATTTCAGGTCTTGCTCTCTATTTCCCTCTTCATTTTGAAATGTTTCATATTGAGTGAATAGTAGTACCGTGCGTGAATTATAGTGTTATAAACAAAAGCCATCAATTTATTATCACCCTCAGTTGATCTTAGATTTAAAGTTAGGAATCAGATATATTTGTTATACAAATCTCTCTTTATCTTTAGTGAAACCATCAGGCCGTGTTTGCATTTATCTTTTAACTGTGAATCTTGAAGCTTCATGTTTGATGTATGTTTTCTTTCTTTCCTAGGACCAACTTCTATATAATCCATTATTTAAAATGTGCCTTTCATCAAATGGAGAGCATCCAAACTTAGTGCCATGTGACGCAACAGATCTACTCCAAAAATGGATTTTTAGCCAAAATGATTAAGTGTTCCTTAAAATTAAGGAGTTGAAAAGGACATACTCTTCCTCATAAAACTGTGACTAGGCATACACTGTAGTTGTTGAAAATTATGCAAAAGCAGCTAATTGTAACTTATTCCAAGTGCATTTCCTTATTTATATCTTAAGATGTCTATGTAGAACCGCTGCAGAAACCCTGGGGTTTCTGTCTGAAAGCACAGCAACTAGAATACCAAAGACGATTCTGAAATGTCCAGATGTAGAAGAGAGATGTTTACAGTGTGAAGAAAATAATTTCCTTAGTAAAGTGAGGTGTGGTTGTACACTTGGGGATCTACACACCTGCATCCACACACTCACAGCTGAAAATGTTTCCCCTAATTTTAGGGGCAATAGAAAAAGATTTGATACTGTATTTTTATAACTATATAGAAATGGATCAATGAAGGCCAATCATTTGGCCTTTCGGTACAAACCAGGAACTTTTTATCAATCTAGAATTCATTGTTTTAAAATCCAGGTAAACTTTTGTTGTCTCTTGTTGACTTGTCTGTCAAATATTTCCTTAAACATGAAGTTGATAAGGAGAGGACTATTTTTAACATTTAAATTTTTGGAAAATTTACAAATATTTTTTAGAAGCCCACTCCACTTGATGCACATGAGTCTTCCCCAAATAGCTTTTCTGAAGTGACTATACTGTGTGTTTTCTCAGAGTACTTTTTAAAAAATAAATAAACTTTATAAATTATTAGCTGTTAATAATGGTTCTTTTTTTCTTTCTAGTAGTCTTGTTTTCTTAGCAAAATTCACTAATCTTGAATATTTATGACACTGAATTTTAAATGCAGAAAATTGACTCAACCCTAAATTTCGTTGAATCATTACATAAACTATCTTTTCAATAGGTTTATCTCATCAAATTAAAAAAGAGCCTTGATTTTATCTACATAGAAAATGTAAATTAAAAAAGAAGAACCCTAAACACAATTACAAATCTTTGTTTCAGTTTTGTCCAGTTGGAGCAAGATTTGTAATTGATGGCGGCGGGCGGAGAGCATCCATTTTTTCACTCTAGATTTTAGTCATCTGCTGTTTGTGGAGCCCCAGGTTCCTTTAAGGAAAATGTAAACCGTGACACCAGTGTGACAACAGAAGCGAAGATAAGATACTGGTGGAAATGTGAACCTTTGATAACATCCTTTAATGACCTCTTAAAATTATCTTTTGAAGTCACCATTTTCTCTTTGGCCATTTTACAGAGAAAGGTCTTGTATTATTCCAGAAGCAAAATAGAATTTGTGTGAACCTTTGAAACTAGTGGGTCTCAGTTAACAAAAGAAAACATTTCCTAGAATTATAGTTTTAATTAAAAAAAATAAAGCATCCATTAAATTTTAAATATCGAATTAAAAATTCCATATTCTCTAGCCAGTTGCTTTGCAGACTCTTATTTTAGTTTAAGGAATATGTACCGTGTTTATAACTTTGTGTCAGGGGTTACAGAGGCTGTAAGACTTTGCCATTCATCTGTCTCTTTAGGGTAGGAAGAAAAGTACACCCTTTTGAAACAGTATGCCGCTATGTTATATTTTTATGACTAAGATGACTTCCTCTGTTTTAACTTTGATAGTTTATTAATAGTAAGCGTTTCTCTATTGTAGCCAACAATGATATGTAACAGTAAGCATACTGTATTGGCCACTTAAATACGCAATATTTGTTCCACTAGACTTGAATGATCATGAGCAAAAGCTTCCCTCAACACTTGTTTCATCTCTAAAAACAGTATAAAACTAAGCAATTTCCCAGTGATATTTTATAAGGCGAACTTGAGTAAAACATGTTTATAAGAAACGATATACAGAGCCTCACAAAGAGTCACACATCGATGCCCTGTGTTCTGAGTGAAGGCTCTCAGGTTGGACTGATTATGTAGTAGCCATGTTAAACACATCCTCTGGAAAGGTTCTTATCTGATGCAGAGCAATCAGGCTGTTACTCAACTGTTACAACAGTGATTTGAGAGCTGGCTTTTGGGGCTGTGTGCGGGGGATCCCCTCTTACTGTCTTGGAACAGACTTAGCAGTAATTCACGGAGCTTGGCTCTCGTCCACCTGCAGGATTTGCCTGCACTTGAGTGTGAAATTGGGGAACTCTTGCTCAATTTGAAGCTGCCAAGGCAAATGGTCTGGTTCCTACTGAAGACCTGGCATGCTGCCTTCATTCCAGAGGACCATTCCAGAGGCCATCAGAACTGATTCCAGTATTCTGCAGTGTTCAAGGTCAATTCCGTGAATGGGCTCACCAAAAGATTAGAAGTGCCTACTTAGTTAGCCATAGGAAAAAAATAAGCAGTGCATTAACACTATCTGTTGACTATGATGACTTTTGTATCTCAATATGGTTACCTGCCTATAATCCTAACATTTGGGGTAGAGAGGCCGGATGGTCAGAAGTTCACAGTCACCCTCAGCTACATAGAGAATTGGAGGACAGCCTTCTTGTTGAAGGAGACCCTCCTCACTAAAACAAAATGAAACGTGAGTGGGGGGCAAAACATTATTTCTGGGAAAACAATGTTGAATTCTTAGGAGAAATTCAATTTTGTTGTCTTTAAGTTGTGAACTTACAATTTATTTTAATGACAACAGAAATAAATACCATAAGACACTCTGGTTATACTGTGACTGGTGTGAAGAAAGCTACCCAGAACTTTAGGAAACTTGTTTAGAATATGATGCAGCATATTATATAAATTATAATTGAAATATTTAATATAAATGCAGCATATGTGTGAGGAAATTAGTACACAGAGTGCAGAAAGGTGTATGTATGCATATATGCATGCATGTTTTCAATTAAAATATTGCAGATAGTTTCTAAGATGAATTTCTGTAGTGACTACCTTTCTCTAGTCATCTACCCTCTGCACAGTTGCACTGAAGAAATGACTGCCCTTCTCTTGCACACAGAGCACTAGGGTTTGAGTTGGAAGCCCTCAAGGGTGGTGCATTGAAAGGCATCCTCACTGAGCTGTGGCATTATTAGAAGGTGGGAGAATTCTTCAGAGGTGGGGTGTGAAAGGAAATGATCTTACTAGGGTTGTGCGCACTCTTAGAAGGATTATCAATCCCCCCAGCCCTAGTGTCCTGGATGCCCTGGGGCAAGCATCTGTGTTTCAACATGTGGTTGCTACACACCTAAAGCAATGGAGCCAACACCCTTGGTCTTCTCAAGAGTTTGCCACAGGGAAACACACATTATCAGATTGCTCTCTAGTTTCAACAATACTTGCGAAATCTCTGTTTTATTGGCCATATTAAGCATTAGGTACTAATAATGTACAACAATAGTCCCTGTCTCATGAAGATCATAATCTAGTGATGTGGCTATCCCATAATGCTGACATCATAGCACAATGATGTTTCAGAGCAAAGTTCCATGAGAAGCTGGTGGCTCCCTCAGCCAGAGACAGAAAACAGGCTCCAAAATTTTAATGATAATTAAATGGCATTAGTTTAATTGCCAAGGAAGATAGTCTCAATGAGGAATTGTCTACCCTGGGTTGACCTGTAGGTTTTTGCTCTAGTAATTTTTTTCTGTCACCATGATAAATCATTCTGAACAAAAGCAGCAAGGATAGGGAAGGATTTATTTGGTTTATCCTTCCAGGTTATAATTCACCATTGAAAGAAGACTGGGCAGGAACCCCAGAAGAACTCTGTTTGCTGGCTTACTCAAGCCTTGCTAAGCTACTTTTTGTTAGATATTCCAGTCCCAGCTGCCAAAGGATGTGCCTCTTCCTTCCCCTGTCAATTATCTTTCATGATAATCTCACAGTTATGGTCTCAGGCCACTGATTTGGGATCTGGGTCATACCACAATCGAAACTCCCTGAGATGATTGTAGGCTGAGTCCAAGTGACACCTGAAGCTAAATAGGACAGCGTGTATCTGTTGGGTTGACTTGAGTTAACTGATGTAGGAAAACATAGTCCACCATGGGTGGCACCATTCTCTAGACAGAGTCCTGAAATGTAGAAGATTAAAGAAATCAAGCAAGAGAGCAAGTGAGCATGCTTGCTTTCATTTCTCCGCTGTTGACTGTGTGTATAATGTGATTACCTGTTTGACGTTTCCATCTTGACTCCCCCACAATGATGGACTGTAACTTGGGATTATAAGCTGAAGTAAAAACCCTTCTCTCCCCTAAATTGCTTTTGTGAAGGTATGTTATCACCACAACAGAAATTAATTAGAAAAGTGGCTACAGAACTACTTACACGTAACCTGCCTTGGCTGTCATTTAAATGTAGTTTGTTTACACAAAGCCTGGGTGTGAGCCTATGAGTGTGCATTTCCATCATTCACGGGTGATGTCAAGGCTACTACTGAAACACACTGAATACATGTCTTCCTGTGGACTCTGTGTCCACGGATCTTTAAGACTACCCCCGTGGCTTCCTCATACTTCACATCCTTATTACTTCAGACATTACCAGATGTTAATCTCTGTCTACCTCTGTTACTACCACAATGGTTTCCTAGCAGTCACTACCTCCTTTTTCTGTTACTGATTTCATAAACTCATTCCCTCCAGGGACCCTTTACTCTGCCAACTCTTAGTCTTGTTTCATATTCAGGAAACTAATTTATATGAAAACTATATTCCTTATCTTGCCTTGAACATCTGCTGAGGATGCATCCCCATCTTCTAGGAAGGAAGGAGTGTTTTGCTCTTGTTTTATGCCATTCCTTTGTGTTTTATGGCCAGGCTTTGGAATAACTGCATTCTTTATTTGAATCTGTGGCATCTGGATACTTCTTCCTTTTCCTTCTTTGGGCTACTATTCTTTTATGAATCTGTGGTCATTCATTTAACTCATGCTATCCATTAGCGGAGTATTCTGGTTCCGATTTGTTTGTTTTGTTGTTTGTTTGTTTGTTTTTTGCTTTGCTTCACCCCTATTTCTTCTTCTTCTTTATAGGCAATTTTGTAACCTGTTTCCATGGCTCCAGTATCATGAATTCTCAATGCTCGACTACTACATTTCATTCCCTCAACCACATACTCCCCTAATGCTAGTGACCATACGTCTCTATATCTTGAATGTTGTGGGGTATCCACTAGAGAACATGGCTAGGACATGGGTTTAAGGCAATATAAAATCTTTGTTAGCTGACTGATGACTATACTGGGTATCCAGGATCCTAGTGTAGCCCCAAGCCTTTCTCAAGGTGAAAGATAGAATAAGTAGCCTCCCTTTCTTTGTGCTTTATTTTTTTAAAAAACGCACAAAACCATGTTCTGGTTGACATACTTTAAAATAATAGTTAGCCAGACATAGAACTACAGAAG